>NW_013529869.1:594609-844516 GCF_000836235.2 Papilio xuthus
ATTTTAAGAAGATACACATTTTGCTAATGACATTATAATAATGGATAAAATACCTCGCACGCATGAAGGTAAGTTTAAAATGCTGTTATACCCGAAGTTTTGCAACTCGCCATTTTAGTTTACGTGCCTCTCTGTATTTATATTATGTTGTGTTCTTCTAAAGTAACAAAGTTTACAAAATTCATTTAACATTCATTACCTATAATTTTGTTAATCATAGCTTTTAAATTTTTTTAAGCAATCACAACACCTATAACCAACAAAGCATTTTATGGCCACTATCGTTTATTTACTGTATAATCTGTTATTAATTATGCATTTCATATTAATGTTCAAAGTAAATACAATACCTTAAGGTCCAATAAAAGTATTGTTACCATTGTTTCTAAATCCAGCAATTTATTATTTAGGTTAATAAATTTGATTGTATTTGAGTAATCCAAATTTCAAGTGATTGCGATTTAATGTAGGTCCTGACCAACCGAGAAAACAATAAAATAATTTTCCGATCCGCACTGCTTTCCTTAACATACATAATATGTTTCAAATAAGAATATTCAGTTACACAGCGATAACAATCTTTATACACTGGTAGTTACTTAGTTTTTTCCACAGTTAATTAATTTTAATACTTAATTTTTTTAATTAATTTGTTTAACAAAAATCTGTAATTACAGCTATAGAAGCTCAGATAAGGGAGATTCAACAGAAAAAAAATGAATTACCAGAAAATGGTACAGGGAAAGGAGTATCATTGGGAGACACTTATTACGACAGTGACATTTACGATAATGCTGGACATGGTGGCAAGTCAAGATATGATGGTTATGTGACATCAATAGCTGCAAATGATGAAGTTGAAGATGAAGATGTTGAAAATGTCCCGATATCACAGAAAAGACCAGGCTACACTGCACCTGCATCACTTCTCAATGATATTGCACAGGTAAATAATATACCGAGTAAAAGACTCAATGGTTATAGGTTATGTTGTTAAAATCATTGTTTGATACATTTCTGTTGCAGAGTGACAAAGACTATGACCCATTTGCAGATAAAAGAAGACCTACAATTGCAGATAGAGAAGATGAGTACCGCCAAAAGAGACGCAGGATGATTATATCTCCTGAAAGAAATGACCCTTTTGCAGAAGGTATGTGTGATATACTCCACTAAGAGTACAGAGTTATTTTTATTTGTCAGAAAAAAAACTATAATGTCTATTACTGATATGAATATTATTTATGAAATTTAATGTAATATAAGCAATATTGAAAAACTAACCTATGTAAACTAATTATTGGTTGATTGCAATAAATATACCAGTGTAGGTGCAAAATAACTTGTAATAGTAGTTTCAGCCCCATTGTCTTCATAAAAAGCCACAATAAAATTTGCCAAACTCACTTCACCCCCATACAACATAGTAATTTTCATGGATATAATGACTCATAGTACTTTGTAAAATTATCGGGACTATGTTTGTATAGGAATATTTCCAATTTTAATTTGTTAATAACTTTTGACTGTTTTTTATTGAGGATAAAAAAATAACCCTGTATGATAAAATTGGCTGAAATATACACTTTGTATTGTGTTAAAACAAATTGCTGTATAATGTGTTTTCAGGTGGAAAAACTCCTGATGTTGGATCTAGGACATATACAGAGATCATGAAAGAACAATATTTGCGAGCTGAAGAGACAGAGGTAAGGAATTGTCTTATTGATAGTTACAACAATTCTGAGATCTGATAAAATAATCAATTTTAAATTAAAATTTTATATTTTTGGTTTACATAATTGTTGTTTAATCAATGATTAAAAAAATAACTTCAAAATAAATTCATATAGTATTAACATTTTACCATGTTTTCAGTTAAGAAAAAAATTGTTAGAGAAAGCTAGAGAAGGAACTCTTAAACCAGTGGCCCAACCTAATGGGGAAGTAGCAAAACCAGCTGCCGCTAAACGGAAGGGCAGATGGGATCAGAGCTCTGAAGACACACCATCTGTTAAGAAAGCAGTCACAGCAACACCTAGCTCCCAAGCCACACCTTCATGGGAAAATGAAGTAAGTTATTCAATTTTTAACATATTTATTCTAATTAATTCAAACTGCATCAATTAACTTTTTTCAAAGGAGCCAAAGTACCGTATTAGCTAAGTTGCAGCTGTAATTCAGTCATATATAAATCGTAATTCACAGATGTAAATCTTGACTCTCTGTCTTGACTTTAGAGAGGTGCTTGGGAAGAAACGCCTGGTGCGAGTGGGCGTGGCGGCGAGACCCCCGGCGCTACTCCGTCTGCACGCGTGTGGGACGCCACGCCAGGACACGCCACACCGGGCCACGCTACGCCCGGCCGCGACACGCCCGCACAGCAGGCTTCCCGGCGGAACCGCTGGGATGAGACGCCCAAAACTGACAGAGGTACAATATTTAAACGTAATTTTATTAAAATATACATCTTTTCATCACCATTGCAATTCATTCAAGTTATTTTACTAAAGGTTTAACAAGTACCACCTGTGTAGGCCTCAATATTGAGATTTGAATATTATACATATTACAGTTTGATCCTTAATTTACAGAAACACCTGGGCACAATAGTGGATGGGCAGAAACTCCTCGTACTGATCGTGGTGTGGGAGTTGATACTATTCAAGAGACACCGACTCCGGGGACGAAACGTAGATCGCGTTGGGATGAGACACCGGGGGCTACACCTATACCCGCCACGCCTACACCTTCTCACGCTACGCCCTCGCACGCGACGCCTTCGCATGCCACGCCCTCACACGCCACGCCCACACCGCATACTCCGGTGTTTACCCCTGGAGGAGTAAGTTATGAATAATTTACATTTTATCCTTAAAGTGTAACATGATGTAATGAACAATGCATATTTAAATCATTGGTATCAATAATTTATTTATGTAAATATTGTGTTCAGTCAACTCCCGTCGGTGTAAAAGCCATGGCGATGGCGACACCCACGCCGGGCCACGTCGCAGCCATGACCCCGGAACAGCTGCAGGCGTACCGCTGGGAGAAAGAAATAGACGAACGCAACCGCCCGTACACCGATGAAGAATTGGATGCCATGTTCCCTCCCGGGTACAAGGTTTTACCGCCCCCGGCCGGTAAGTATCGATTGCATCTTTGTTTTATTATTTTTTAATTAAGTGAGGAACTAGTTGAAGTGGACTATTAGTAATCATTCAACACTTTAGTTTCAGGCTTCATGTATAAACAAGGCGGATAAACCAGTACCGGTGTATATCTGTGCATACATGCCTTAAATATAAAATCTATCAAAGAAATTAATACTCGGTTTTCCTTTCAGATGAAAGATGACAATTTATCAGTCGAGCCGTTGGACTGGAATAAGCTTTGCTTTTGTTTATTTGCTACTATGAGCATGCTAAAGCGGTTCTAAAGATAGGGTGTGACATTAATTAATTATATTATTGCCCAGGTTACGTCCCGATTCGGACGCCGGCTCGTAAGCTGACCGCGACGCCTACACCATTGGCTGGTACCCCAATCGGCTTTTTCATGCAGACGGAGGAAGTCGGGGGCTCCGCGGCGGCAGCGGCGCGGCTGCTGGAGCCCCAGCCAAAGGGCGGGCAGCAACTGCCCTTCATGAAGCCGGAGGACGCCCAGTACTTTGACAAACTGCTCATAGACGTGGATGAGGACGCACTCTCGCCGGAGGAACTTAAAGAGAGGAAGATAATGAAACTGCTACTTAAGATTAAGGTCAGTTGTCTATTTACTTTGTTTTAAAACTAGAATATTGAGCAATTTCCATTTTTTATTTATTTATTTATTTACATGGAAATCTTACAGCTATAATAATCTTATTAATTTAATTTGTTATGTTTTCAGAACGGCACCCCACCGATGTGCAAGGCGGCGCTGCGTCAGATAACGGACAAGGCGCGCGATTTCGGCGCGGGGCCGCTCTTCAACCAAATCCTGCCACTGCTCATGAGCCCCACACTTGAGGACCAGGAGCGGCATCTCCTCGTCAAGGTCATTGACAGGATTCTGTACAAGCTGGATGATCTTGTACGACCTTATGTGCACAAGGTAATTTTACTTATTTCAATAATTGTCTTAAAATTTCTATCACTGTTATCTGTTCGAATCTAAAGGGTGTTAAATAGCCTCAAGTCATATCGTATGTATATCGTATTATTTGAGCTGTTATTATGTTATTTATTTTATATATTCATCTTGCTTTCAGATCTTGGTGGTGATAGAACCTCTTTTGATTGACGAAGATTACTACGCCCGTGTGGAAGGTCGTGAGATAATTTCTAACCTCGCAAAGGCGGCCGGTTTGGCGACCATGATCTCCACAATGAGACCTGATATAGACAACATTGATGAGTATGTACGAAACACCACTGCAAGAGCATTCGCTGTCGTAGCCTCTGCTTTAGGTATAAAAAAAACAATATTATTATACATAACCAGTAATTTTTTTAGCTCTTTTACTGATTAATAATTCTTTTTAGGTATACCGTCTCTCCTGCCATTCTTGAAGGCGGTATGCAGATCTAAGAAGTCATGGCAGGCGCGGCACACTGGTATAAAGATTGTGCAACAGATTGCCATCCTCATGGGCTGTGCCATTCTGCCACATCTTAAATCATTGGTCGAGATTATTGAACATGGTAAGTTTCTTATTACCTTTATCAACAATCTGCCCTTCTTCCTACAGAGGGTCAGCACAGTATGTACTACTACATACATCATCTCTATCAGCCGTCATATCTGAATCCACTGCCTTCTTACGCATATCCTCTTTCACACAATCTATCCATACTTTCTTTAGTCTTCCTCTACCTTTGTATTATGTCTTTAAAAATATTTGATAAAATCAGATTATTTCTTGTTGTTTGATAATAACCAATTTATATCTTTGAACAGGACTTGTGGATGAGCAACAAAAAGTGCGAACCATTACTGCCTTAGCCAGCGCAGCTTTAGCCGAAGCTGCAACTCCATATGGTATCGAGTCTTTCGATTCAGTACTCAAGCCTTTGTGGAAGGGTATCAGAACACATAGAGGAAAAGGTCTGGCTGCTTTCCTCAAGGCTATTGGATACCTCATCCCGCTTATGGACGCCGAGTACGCTAATTATTATACAAGAGAAGTGATGCTTATCCTTATTCGTGAGTTCCAGTCCCCCGATGAAGAAATGAAAAAGATTGTTTTGAAGGTAAATAAAAATACACAATTTCCTAGTAGAACTCTGAATATATTTTTCTTGTTACCTAAATTTGATGACTTAATATGTTAACAAGATTATTTCAAGTTAAAAAAAGGGATAAAAAGACTAAGATTGCAAATTGTTATAATACTTAAACTTGTTATTTTTGAAGTCTTGGAACTTAAACAATTAACACTTGTAATAAAATTTTAAAACAACAGATATAAGTATGTTAAAATGGCATTGTGTTTGTTGTAGGTAGTGAAACAGTGTTGCGGCACCGACGGTGTGGAGCCTCAGTACATAATGGACGAGATCCTGCCGCACTTCTTCAAGCACTTCTGGAACCACCGCATGGCCCTGGACAGACGTAACTACCGACAACTGGTCGATACTACTGTTGAAATTGCTAATAAGGTCAGCGACACTTGTAATTTTTCTCATAACTAGCTATTGTCTGAATCTTAATCCATGGTGGTGAAATAAAAATCTGAATGTATTTTGTCTTGTGAATAAACAAAAAAAAAATGTCCCACGGGAACCTGGATTATTTTTCCGGGATAAAATAATAGCCTAAATGCTATTTTGTATGTTTGAATCTATTTTAAAATGTTGTATAATTTTGTTTAGCCATTCTTGAGTTATGTGGTGACATCCATACTTCAATATCATCAACCAATATTATTTTTGCAGGTCGGAGCCTCAGAAATAATAAACAGAATAGTGGACGACCTGAAAGACGACAATGAACAATACAGGAAGATGGTTATGGAGTCAATCGAAAAGATCCTGGCCAACTTGGGCGCTGCGGATATCGATTCCAAGTTAGAAGAAGCGCTTATTGACGGCATCCTCTACGCATTCCAGGAACAAACCACTGAGGTTTATAAATGTTTTACTTGAAATAAGAACTTAACCTTTTTAGCAGACATGAAAGTATTTTTTTTTCAAACTGCTCTGTGAAAATACTTCAAACACGTGTATATCATAATTTTGGTTTTTAGAACTAATTACCTTTAAAATGTCAACTAGCATAGTAGTATGTTTTAATGTAACTATAGGAAAGTTGATAAAAGAAATTGGAAATATTTAAATGTTTATTTGTTCCCAGGACGTGGTAATGCTGAACGGTTTCGGCACGATCGTGAACCAGCTGGGTAAGCGCGTGAAGCCCTACCTGCCGCAGATTTGCGGTATCATCCTGTGGCGTATGAACAACAAGTCAGCCAAAGTGCGCCAGCAGGCCGCTGATCTTATCTCACGTATCGCCGTCGTCATGAAGACGTGCCAAGAGGTCAGAACTACTTTATTATGTTTAAATACTAGCATAGTTACAATAAAATTCATAAATATAAGACATATTTATCCTGAGAATGTCTTCATGTAACAATATCATAGATAGACATGTTTTTGTGGCATTTAAATGATGACTATAAGTTATTAACGTTCTTTTATGAAGCCATTTCAAGCAATATTTCTTTTGTGCAGGAAAAATTAATGGGTCATCTTGGTGTGGTACTTTACGAGTATTTGGGTGAAGAGTATCCAGAAGTGTTAGGGTCAATACTGGGCGCGCTGAAGGCAATTGTTAACGTGATCGGTATGACGAAGATGACGCCGCCCATCAAAGATCTCCTGCCCAGGCTCACTCCCATATTGAAAAACAGGTACAATGATGCGATAGTTGTGCTATACCAATTTTTTTCACTTCATTTTTATCCCAACTTTATAAATACTTTCATTTGGTCTACCGTCTTCTGCATTTTTTGACCAACAAAATACTTAACATTACAAAAATCAATGATTAATTCTCACTTTGAAGCTTGTTATAAAAAAATGTATATACAAAAATACTAATAAATGTTTCCGTGTGTGTTATTAGACATGAGAAAGTACAAGAGAATTGTATCGATCTAGTTGGTCGCATCGCTGACCGCGGGCCGGAGTTCGTGTCGGCGCGCGAGTGGATGAGGATATGCTTCGAGCTGCTGGAGCTGCTGAAGGCGCACAAGAAGGCGATACGAAGAGCCACTGTCAATACATTTGGTTACATCGCCAAGGCTATCGGCCCACATGATGTCCTCGCGACATTACTTAATAACTTAAAGGTGCAAGAGAGACAAAACAGGTATGTTGAATTTAAAAAAGTATTTTATTAATATTCAAAACAGTCAATACAGTAATTATTTAGTAAAACAATATTTAAAAAAGTTACATTAACTTGAATAAAGTACCCACCAGGGTTTGTTTTCCTTATATTTGTCTTGAATTTCATGTATGAAATTTAACTTGAAATCCTAATAATAATGCTTATTTGATGGCACTGGACGTGTTGAAATAAAGATTAAGTAACATTTGATATGTGTATTTGTAATTTTTGTGCAGAGTATGTACAACGGTGGCCATCGCTATAGTGGCGGAGACGTGTTCGCCGTTCACTGTGCTGCCGGCGCTGATGAACGAGTACCGCGTGCCCGAGCTCAACGTGCAGAACGGCGTGCTCAAGTCACTGTCCTTCCTGTTTGAATACATCGGCGAGATGGGCAAAGATTACATATACGCGGTCTGTCCATTGCTGGAAGACGCGCTTATGGACAGGTAAATAACTTTTAGAATATAGCCGTGATAAAACGAATTTGTTTTCTGTTTTACAAACAGTGATGCCAATGACAATGTTTTTCATGTGTCAGTGGAAATCCACAACTCACAGTTGTAAAAACATTTTGTTTTTAATATCCAGAGATCTTGTACATCGGCAAACGGCGTGCGCGGCGATAAAACACATGGCGCTGGGCGTATACGGGTTCGGTTGCGAGGACGCTCTCATTCATCTGTTGAACCACGTGTGGCCCAACATCTTCGAGACTTCGCCGCATTTGGTGCAGGCTTTCATGGATGCTGTGGAGGGCATGAGGGTCGCTCTCGGGCCCATTAAGATATTGCAGTATGCTCTACAGGTAATTATCTATGAGTATGTAAAAGTAAAAAAAAGGAGCGAGAGGTGTAGAAGTTTCTACCGTTCTGTATTAAGGTCGTGAGAGTTATGTGATATTATGCAATTTTGGTATATGTACTAAAAACGACATAACACTTAGAAAGGGCTATATTTAATAAAAATAATTAAGGTAAATCTTTTATACTTTCTATGAACTATAATTTCATTTCATAACAGCTGCAGGAAGATTAAAGTGTTTCTGTTTACAGGGCTTATTCCATCCCGCGAGGAAAGTGCGCGACGTGTACTGGAAGATCTACAACACTCTGTACATCGGCGGACAGGATTCGCTGGTCGCTGGCTACCCGCGCATACACAACGAACCCAACAATCACTTCCTCAGATACGAACTGGATTACACGCTGTAGCTCTCATATTATATTCTTGCGGGATAACATTGTTTCTTTTCTTTTTGTGTTAATTTAGATTTATTTAGAATGTATGTCAAAAATCTATATAATTATAAGAGTCGAAATAACTTTGTTTATTTTATGCCTAATCAGTGATTCTTTTAGCGTTACGTAACAGAATGAGAAGCAATTTATTTTAAATGTCTATATTTAAAATGATTATCAAATATGATGGGGATCAATAAAAAGCAATATTAAAGGCAATATTTTAATTACCATGGGAAGCATTAAGCTTAAGTTTTTGGTACAATTTTCTTAATAGTTTTGCTTTTATTCTTATTTTATATAATAAGAATAAAAAAGAATCTTTTATTTAGACTGACTAGCCGTTTATGTACATTATACAAATGATATAAATAAAAAAGCTACATTAAATAAATTACCCTATTCAATAAATAAATTACCTACAAAAAAGTATATTCTTTGAGCAAACTAAAATAAATTCAGTACATTTAAAATCTACGAGAGATCTTTTATATGGGAATGTTAGTTATTTTGAACCCTGAATAATTAAAAGGAAAACGACGTCAAATATCATTACGAAGTGGTTACAAATCTTCTAGAAACAAGTCTGAATGTAATAAATATTTTGTAGTACATGGTATATAAACATGATCTCTATTCTTATCTTACACAAAAATACTGCCAATTAGCCTAATAATAAGAAAGCAATTATAAGTAAAATAGTATTTTTTTTTTTAATAAATTAGATTTTAGAAATTTTCTGCGATTTTAGCACGTTTTCTACATCATTTTTAATAAAACACTGGTTTAATTATGTGTAAAATTCCAGACAGCTACTATCACTTAAAACCAATTAAAAATATAATAAATAAATTTTAAAAAATCAAAATTTTTGGTTTTCAATACATTAAGTTATAAAGTTTAACTCATACATACACACCACCTTTTATCACATAGCCAAGAATTCTAAACTAGACAGTACATTGTTGATTGTCATGACAACATAAATTTGGAATTCCACTGCAGTTTACTTATTAATACACATGCCTTTCATTCGCTTTGACAAATCTGCTACTGCAATAAATGTCAGGGCAGTGGAGTTCAACGGTTAAATTAGCTAGTAATTCTATGCAAAGCAGCCTCCCCTAGCCGAGACGTGTATGAAGTTAGCAGGAAGCACCATTTGCCAGGTGGTACCAGCTGGGTTCTCCGCTGTGACGCCCAGCCGACGTTGCAGCGCGCCGTCCGACCGTACCGCCCATATCTCACGGTCGATACTCGATACATGTTTGAATGATTGCTCACAATCTATAATGATGAAGAAATTAAAAAAAAAATTAATAAACAGCTAGGGAAAAAATACTCATACATTTTGAGGTACATTATAAATTTTCTATGGTTCTTGATTATTCTTATTATTATTTAATAATAGTTCTAATTCATACCTGATATAAATTTCCACTGTTTACCATCTTGTTGTTCTTTACTTATACCAGTTCTAACTGCAATTGCACCATTGGTGAGTAAAACCCAAGCCGAGGTTTTGGTTAGAGAAATTGCTTTAGCACCAATCGATCCTTTCTGACCGTAAGTGAAACCACATTTTGGTGCCTCTATTAGTTTCCAATCGGAACCACCAGGATTCTCTTCAGATATACCTTGTCTATAATACAGTTCTCCTTTTCGACCTACAGTCCAAATTATATTGTTGCAAGCGCTAATTGCTAGCAAAGCTTGCGGACTATTCACATGTTCCCAATGGGCACCCTGAAAATTATAAACATGTTCGAAGTTGTAATTATCCAATAAAATGTCAAAGACTATTTTTATATGAGGTAATTTTAATTAGGATAAAACATACTAGAAAACACGTAACTGTAAAAATAACTACAGTGTATAGCAATCCTACTGAGAATTAAATTCTTCATAGAATCGGTCAATACACTTACTGCAGGAGTGGTGGGTGTAACTCCAGTCCTGTAGATGGCGTCACCTCCAATAGTCACTGCCCACACAGATGTCTCTTTTCCATTAGTCTATTAAAAAAAACACTAATATAAATAATGCAAAGTGTCATACCATTAAATGGGTAGCCATTTAATAGTATGACACTTTTCTATAACGACACACTGGTGGTGTCTAGACACCAAAGAACATTTGAACTAATAAAATTAATAACAATATTGCCAATATAATTTGATGAGATATTTCTGTAATAATTAATTTTAGTAATTGAGGGCATAATATTAATTAATATTAAATATTGGTACATTAAGGTTCCTCATAAACTCGTTAATTCTAGAGAACTAAGTTGGGAATATGTCATTTTCTCATACCGAAATAGAAATATCAAGCAGTCCAGTATTTCCAGCACGGACCCAGGGCCCCTCAGTATTGATTTGTGCCTTTCTGTACCATCTTCGCCGCCGAACACAATCTGTGAATATCTTTTTGCCGTGATATGGAGCCGGAAAATCTGTTGCGTATTGCCATCCCTCATTATCAACCCCTCCAGGCGTATTGTAATCAACCATCCATTCAGAGACCTAAAACAATAGGCATAGTTGAAAATTCTAAGCAAAAGTTTTATATATAATTTGTAATTGGTAAGACAAATTTAACATACCCAATGCCAATGTCGATTTAGCAGCTTGGTATGTTCCCTTGTTCTTTTTAGTTTTCCAGTTATGTCACTCCACATATAGCGGTCAGTGGGAAGCCCAGTGGATGTATATCCTGACAGTGGATTCCACCTTTGATTTTCATAGACACAGTAAGTTTGAGTATCAGTCATGGCATGGATAGCTTCGTTTCCACCAATTCCTGGAATTATTACATTTTAAATATAACAGCTCTTAAAACAATTATAGCTCTTTTAATCATTTTATACATATTATTTTTTTTACACACCTTTTAAAATACCACCTCCCCAACCTCCAGTGTAAACCCAAGCCCTGTGGTCATGAGAAATACCCCAGACAAAACCGTTCTGACTGCACTCGACTTTACGTAAATAACCTCCCATCATACGCCAGAACATTTCATCAGGACCAATTATCACGCTAGTTGATGAATATTCCATTGTGTAAAGTCTCAACTGACCCTGAACTAATACAGAAGTTATTGTTTCAGGTGATATTCTATGTTTATAAGAGCAATACTTCTCATCATTGATAACTACAGTGAATCCCTTAATTTCAGATACGATTTTCATGGAAAACTCTTGACCTTTAGCCAAGGGTAGCTTGTGACGTTCTTCTGCTCCCCAATTACCAGAAACTTTGGTATTACACACAACTGTGTTTTCATCAAATCTAACATTAAAGTGAAAAGGAATTTCAGTTACTTCTGTCTCAATTTTATGCCTTTGCTTCTTTACTTCAGGACCCTGGAGGTTAATGTGAAATCTTGTTACATCATCAAATAAACATCCTGACATTTTTAGTATGCAACCAGGTGTGAAATTATTGTGCAGTGCTGTTGAAAACCCAGAAGTCATATTATTTCCGAAGACTTGGAATTCTTTTGTATATCTACCATTTTCTTCACAATTTAATCTAGCTGGCAAAGGATCCCAGTTCAGTATGTCTCCTGAACTTGTTACAGCCCATACAGAGTTATTGGAAGGCCTACCGGATAGTCCATGTATTTGAGATGTGATATCAACTAACACATTCACCCACTCCTCCTGTTCCATTTCAGTCATATATTGTATTTTAATCACATCTTTACTTTGGTTTGGAACAACCAAAGAAATTCTGGGATTTCCTGGCTCTGAACATGTAGTAACACTGCTGATCTCACCTAAATTTAGAATAAACTTGATTGTCCCATCAGGTTGGAAAACTGATAAGGTGCCAGTATTCTCAATAGCATGCCAATACAAAGAGATTATGCAGTCTTCACTTGAGTTATTAGAATTGACTAACCTTGCCTCACTGCTTCTTGTCCAACCTTTCTCTTCTATTGCCAAACCATAGCGAGATAAATCTACATCCACATTGTTCCTACTTTTTAAACTTTCTAATATTGAAAATCTCCATTTAGCTGTGATATCCGAATTAAAAGCATTTTGAGAGTCTGAAAACCAATGAGGCACTTGTACTGTATCCACAGAACAGCCACCTGCTTCCACAAAGGCCCAGGATGTATCACAAGTTCCCCATGCTGTTTGACTTACTTCATCATCAAAAAACATTCCAGCATCCGTATCAAATACACTGCTGTCACTGTCAGGTTGTGCTTCCATACCAACAACAGAGCCTACACTGCGCACAGGGCTCCATGCACGGGGGTTTTTTAATGTTGTCTCATAACTTTTCCCAGTTAGGTCAATGGTCTCAACATTATTACTCTTCTTAGCCCTAGATTCTCTAGCAGATTTTATAGGTAATGTATTCTCAATGGGTGCAGAATGTGATTCTTCCCAAGAGCTATGCAAGTTAATGTTAGACTTTAACTCACTTGTGTTTGATTCAGTTAACATTGTGAGGCTATGATGTTTTGGATTAGAAGCTGATGAAATAATGCTTGCTGTACTTGATGTTCGACTCAATTGCATATTAGCCTGCACCATCCTCCATCTTTTGCCAGTCAACTCAGCCGGAGTTATACCACTTCTCCAATAAACATTCTTATTGGATTCTCCAATTGCAAAAACTTGATCATTGATGCCTACAGATACATGAACCATGTTTCCATTTATTTCCAACCATCCAGTTCCCATTGCAGCTATTTCTGAATTTCCTGCTGAATTTCCATCAATGCCTTTTCTAAACCATACTCTAGTGTCAGTGCTTACAGCCCAAACAACATTGACACCAACTGAAAGGACAGAAAGTTTTGTTTCAGGAGGAGATTTGACTTCAAGCCATGCTTCCCCAGTGGGACAATCTTTGGTTACTCCTTTTCTAATTATAGCCCTTCCTGTCCATAATAAGGCCCAAACAAGACCTGTAGGGCCTACAGAAATTTGCTTAATATCACAATTTGGTGGAATACTGACATTGATCCATTTTTGTCCCTCAGGAGAACTTGTACTAACACCAGTTCTATACATGACACGCCCATGAGCTGTGATAGCCCATACTGCAAGTGTGCCCGGTGAAGCATATGGAATTTGATTACCACCAATGTTAACATCTATGAAAGGTTCTTGCGTTGGATCTTTGTGTAGAGGAGCTATAGCACACCATGAATTCATTGCACTAAATTTTCGGTACCTAATCCATTTCCTTCTTCTCACACAAGACTTCCACTGCTTTACTGGACCAAATTGTGCAGGAAAATCAACTGCATAACTCCATCCATCATGATCTAATGGTTGACCATCCAATGTCAATTCCAGTTGCCAGTCACCTTCCCATTGCCACGCCATAGAAGGAAGCCTTATGGAATCTATTGACCTGTCTTTGCTTCCATCCTGAGACGAAAAATGATATCTGTCTGTTGGTAGAAGTCTTCCAGAAAACCCTTCCAAAGGAAGCCATCTCTCGTTTTCATAGGACTCCTCTTTTACACGAATTGGTATCTCTAGACCGTGGACGTGAAGGTAAATTTGCCGATCACCTCCCACTGCCCACAAAAAATGCGGCACTGCTGACAATGTTTTAAACTCTATACCAAGGTACATAAATTCTCTCCAACAAGATCCACTCGTCGAGAGAGCGTACACTTTACCCTCATTATTGATTGAGAATAAAAGAGAATTACTAGACATTTTTAATAAAGCTAGTAGTGATCGGCAGAAATTATAAATTACCTATGCATGTTCAGCTCATCATTCACCTTATTACACTTATATTCTAATATAAAATAAATATTATTAACTACATTGAAACATGGAACGTCAATTAAATAAATATTGAATCGAGTCAAAGCAAGTTCCAAGTTCTTTCACAGATTTTCCTAATTATCAAAGAGTATAATAAGTATACTATAGAAAGAGGGGCAACTCGCACGAAGTCGTGGATCCACGGCGATTGTGGCGCTCCATGCGTATAATCGCTGAACTATTTTTTTTTTTGGTACCTAAATACGTAGGCACGCTTATTTAGCTCACTATAATAATAACTAATAAGTGGGAACCTAATAAATAAAGTTAAAATTGACATTAAATCAATGTTCAAAAATAATATACCCACTTATGTAGTTATTAATATAGTGAGCCGATATCAAGTAGCCTTCTATGAAATACCTCTATTAAAATGATCCTATTATTATTTGGGAAATAAAAACAAAAAAAAATATAGTTTTGTACATTATTTAATATTTTTATACAACTTAAACTTTAATATATACAAGTATATACATCAAACCCTATCATGATATCAGCTCAATATTTTAATGTTTGAGATACATATTTAAAAATTCCATTTACTGTTATCAAGAGTATAGCGCGGTCACAAAAAATGCATACTCTTTTATTAAAAACCAAACCCCAAAATATTTTCAGTCAAATGCAAGCCGGCAACTGGCAATTTGTAGTTATAGCAAATTTAAACACAGTGAACATATACTCTTAGTTAGTTATTAAAAACTTAAAAATTAACAATAATTAAAATATCTATGTTACATTTTAAATTGTCACAATAAAGAAAATGAATACACTTTACCCGAGTGAACTTGTTTAAATAATTTATACATTACATATACACATATAAACCCTCCTTATAACTCTAAAGATGGGACAGCAAAACACTTCGGTTGGCTTTTTTTTTCAATATATCATTTTTGGAAATAATATATCACTTCACATTTTACACAGCACAAACTATCGTATTTTCATAGGATCAGTGTGTTTTTTCCAGTGACTGACACACATTTTCTAGAAATCTCTGACCGTCTCTCAGGATGCGGAAAGCCGTGCATCTACAACAGATTATGATTTTCAGTCAAATAAGTTAATTGATACGTAAAAAGTATTGAGTTGAAAGAACCATTCTATGTGTGTATTTTTAATCAATTAAAGGAAACTAATACAACACGGCTTTTGTAGCATAAATCACAATTCTGCTCATTATATCAACTCAATATTTTTAATATACAGTATAAACTTTTGCAAATTACATTTGCTGTAACAAAGAGTATAGGACTGCCAAAAACGATGCGAGCTTTATGGTAGTGGCAACTGGCAGTTTCTTTCAGTTTTTTTATAATATTATAATATAGTTTATTTTTTCTTTACATTTCAACATTTACAAATTAAATTTTTTTTTCAAAATTTCTGTTTAAAAATGAATACGATAAATAATATAAATACCTTCTTCCGGCATGTAGGGAATATGTCAGGGAACGGCCAGCATGACCATGCGCTGATTAGCTGCAAGTCCGGATGCGCCACGCCGCATGCAGTCTCACAGCGCCGCACTCGCCACAAATCATGCGTTTCCGACGTCCACAGCGCCTTCGGATCCTGAAATTATAAACCAAACGAATCATTAACGGTTCCTAAAACTAACGGGATCGCTTTTTCAGTTCAGTTTTATAAGCATTTATTTTATCTTTAATTATTATTTCTTGGTGTTGCTTACCAATGATTTTGCAATGGAATATTGATTGGATGATCACAGAATTTCTCATTTTTGCCATAAGTAGCGACTGGATTTAAACTATTGCTTTTTATTTTTATGAGTGTTATAATATATTTGAGCACTATTTTTTATTGGATCATCTAAATCAGAATTTGTTATTTTTCCAGTTAGTATACGGTTTATATTTCGACACCAACTAAAAAGTAAAATATTTATTGATACATCTATAAAATAATTTTGTATGTTTTTTCCATGTCTATCGCAATTAATATGAAATTCTGTAAATATATTGATGAGAAATTTTATATGTTCTTTTGGTTTATTCTTTTGAACGTTTGTTTTTAAATACTTTGACGTTATTTTTTCGATTTCAGAAAAAGTATTTGACATTTCATCAGAAGGGTAACATAGGCATTGTTTATTTGAGTCATATTCTTTCGCTTTTAAGCAGGAATTTTCTGCATTATTTACATTTGTATCAGTTAATATTCTTCGACACGTATTGCAATTTTTAACCACCTTTTTAAAACATTTTGTTACCACCCAGCCACAAACATATCTTTTTAAAGTAATGGAGATGTCACATACTCCCGTTTGTATATTAGTGATTGCCTCGAACATTTTTTCACTAAGAACAAAATTATTGTGAACTTCTAATTCATTTTGTTTTTTATTTTCTTTTAACAAAAATTGCAATGTTTGTAAGCATTCATTAAAATCTTCTTCGCGATTGGCATTAATAGAATGCCGACAGGTATAATTATTAAGTAAAAGCGTTTTGAAAGCGCCTTCAAATGCTTGGCAGTTTGGTGATATATGTCTATGTGTATGTGTGTGTGGGTATGTGTTGGTTTGGTGTGGTTTGGTGAGCTTCGAATATTGCCAAAAAATTTTTCTATTGGGTCCTGATTAAAATGTCTTGTTAACATACAATCCAGAGAATACCCAAATACTATACAAAATATTTCTTCACGCCATTCTTTGCCTTCCTTTAAAACAATTTCTTTTGTTTCGGCTACTAAACTGTTAATAGCACTAACATTTGTTGCACTTTGATCACAGACTGTGCACAATATTTCCAGACCCGTGCTGTGCACATGTTGAATTACTTCTTTTATTATTTTTTTTAGTTCAGGCATCTTCAGACTCTGTGTGAAATAGTAAGCCACAGGTTGCTTATAATTCTTTTTTATTCCTTTAACCATAAAAACCAATGCATGGTTAGCAATTTTTAGTCCATCGCTATGGCTTATAAAGCCTTTAAATTGGTCTTTAGCAGGATCAAATTGCACATTTGGCTCTAAAGACATCTCGTCAAAAATCAAAGTACACAGACGGCCTTGCACTTGAAGCCCACCTACAGTTTCATTTATTTTTTCAAAAATTGTTTTATTTATTCCGGGAGACAATTTAATCCCACTGAGCAAATTTTTTAGGGATTTTGTAGATGGCAATTTTAAATATTTTGAAAATAAGGAATATCCTTTTGGACTCTTTTTGTAGAGGGATAAAGTCATTAACTTTTCTTCTATATTGTACCTTCTACCTTTAGGCTTTTTCAAAGCGCTGGCGAAACTGAATTCCGGTTAAAATCTTTGCTGCTAATGTCATATTTGCTGTGACTTTTTTACTGGCTGACAAACGGGACTTATAATTCAACACTTTTTTCTTTGTCTTTCGCAGCTGGGTTTTTAATAATCGAACATTTTTCTGAGCACTTTTGTGCTTCATGATGAAATACTCTGACAATTTGTTATCTGTAAAATTTAAACCGATTAAATAGTAATCGAAATAAACTTCTCCCAAAACACACCATACTGATTTTGAGTATTGACTTTCGCTAACTACCTACTAACCATTTATTTACCTACCTACCTACTATCATACCTAATAATACCTACAAACTTAACTTACCTTTCTTAGCAGTTTGAGATGTTGAGGGTGGATTAAATTGATCAATAAATGATTGTTGAGCTATTGATTTTGAACCTGACAAATATTTAAATAGATGTTTACTTATTTTATAAATAGCAAATATTCCTACACATGATATGCTAATTATTTCATAGAGTACAAAACATCTGGTTCTAAATGTCGCACACACGCATATGGCAAAGATAAGAAATTGTGTCAATATATTTGTAATTGGGATTTAAAATCTAAATAATATGTTAAAAAATAGATAAACGTTATGAATAAGCTGCATTTATGTTTATGAAATTTTTAGGAACCAAAACGTATTGTAAATTATTTTATCTACTTTTCCATAGAATTACTTTAAAATATAAAAATGTTTCTTATACTAGTACAGTAGGACAGTTGCTCATTCAAGACATACAACAGGCATAATGTGAACATTTACTGGCATTTATGAATCAAAACATCAAAATAATCGATACCAGGCTGTGCTACCGTACTGGCAAAACAAAATGAAAACCGGGTATTAACGTACCAAAAGTCACAATCATCTGACATTGACAAACAACCACGTGTTGAATCACTTTTGACTTGACAACTTGACATTGACATTGACGTAAAGTTGATTAACTAACCTGCAATCCAAATAAAAATTGAATTTGTGAAAAAATTCAAGTATATCTCCTCTTTAAAAAAAAAAAACAATGAATGCATATTATGTTACGCATCATTTTACCTGCATACCAATTGATTTACTTGTAACTAATTTAGATTGTGATCCGTGCTGAAATTAAACATACTGCGAAAAAGCCATCCAAGGCCATGTTTAGAAATAGATTCGTCAGTGGTCTCAGTTAAAACTTCCGAGTTGACTAGTCGTAGTTGAGATATTGCCAGAAAAACATTTTCCCATTTTGAAATTAATTTTTTCTTTAAATACATTTCTATTAGTTTCAAACTGTGTTTAATTGTCTCTTCAAATATGAGTGTGTTAAGTAAAATAAAATTAGTGTATGATAACTATCCTTTATTAAGGGGTATGGCATCTTATGGCGTTATTTGGCCAATTTCAAGTTTTATCCAACAGACATTTGAAACAAAAGACAGTGGTAAGCTATGAATTATAATTTTATGTAACATATGTGGGTGAAGAGTCAATCATATATATTATGTACAGCTATTATGTAGTGAATAATTGTACATTTCAGATGAAGGCTATGATTGGTGGAGATGTGCACGTTTTGGCTTATGGGGTTCATGTTATGTTGCTCCTACTTTGTACACATGGCTAACTATAGCAAGTATTATGTGGCCTGGAAATACTATTCGTGCTGGACTTATAAAGGTACATTTATTGCTTATTTTTGATGAAATGGGATAATTTAAAAAACATTAACAGATGTGTTAATATTTAAAAATTTACTATTATCAAAAAGTTTGCTTTTCTATTAATGTATTTGCTGTAATGTTGATAGTAATTTTCTTGTGCAAAGCAGTCAAATTATTATAATATAGTGTTTGACAGTCTGAAATAATTTGGAAATAACCTTGAAAAAATTAGCATATTTTAGATAATTTTCTTTTCATTGTGTCATTGACTTTTTCACTTAGTTTTAAAACATTGAAACATATGAATATTTATTTTCAGACAGCTATTGAAACTGTGACATACACTCCATTTGCAATGTGCAGTTTTTACTTTGGGATGAGTTTGCTGGAGATGAAATCTTTTGATGAAGCAGTAGCAGAAGTTAACGCAAAATTCTGGCCTACATATAAGGTACATGTTTAAGTTAATATTTTTCATACCCTTTGGATGCCTTTCAAATATACTCCATATATGACAGCTTTAAAAAGTTATATAAAATTGTCTGTTACACCCATGTCATGTCATCATCACCCTGAACTCTATAGTCTCTGATAGGGGCAAAACATGCTCTTTGAACACACTTCTTTTAAATTTTAATTACATCCTGTCAAGGGTTATTAGTTATTACAAAATGTCATAATAATTGTATAAAGTGAAAATTAACATCACATTTTTCTCAGGTTGGAGCCTCCATATGGCCAGCTGTGGCTCTAGTGAACTTCTGTTTCATTCCACCAAAGAACAGGGTACCTTTCATCAGTGTGTGTAGTCTCATGTGGACCTGCTTTCTTGCATATATGAAACATCTTGAGAAGGAAGATATACCTCAAAGAGCAAAACAAAGCAATGTTAAAATGCTGAGTAATATATGAAAATTGTTACATGTTACACCAATTTATTTATTTGACAATATTTATTAGACGATTTTTTTGTTAACAGATAGAATATCAGTATTAGAATTTGTAATTTGGTTATGCTAATGTGGCTTGTTTGTTTTGTTTTTTAAGATTGTGGCATTTTGGCATCAAGATAAATTATTGTTTTTAAGTATTACAATAACAATGATTCCAATTGTATGACATTCTAAAAGTAGCATAAGATGTATTATACTACACTTGGTTGAATTTAATATATAACTCAATCACAAGTTTAGTATTAAAGTTCCTTCTAGATAAACGTAATGTAGTCATAGTATTTCAGATTGTATTTCTACAAAGTATTATAATTAAAGTTATTTATTTCTGTTGTAATATGAGTGTTGAAAACACCTTAACAGATTAAAATTTTGGATTGTGATTTAAAATATAATAAATTATTTGACTATTTTAAGGTAAAGGATTATTTATTACTGTTGTACGAAAAATAGTATATTTTGCAAATTTCTATATGAATAAGGTAATTAAATTTGTGATAATCTCTTATTCTAAGAAATTGTATACTAGATTAATTGATTGTGATACAGGTATATTATGTTTAATAAAATTATTTGTTATTAAATAATAGGTATTAATTGTTGGTTTCAGTTAACATCCATTAACAATTTAGTTCTTTCAAATATATGTTTTACACGTATTTCTCCACTCAGAATAACCAAGTTTATATCCGTCATTTGAAGTTGATTTAACGAAATTAAACTCGTACGCGAACGTGTCGAACGAGGATCGGTCTGGAGTCTAGGCTTATTAATATATTACAGTTTATATTTGCCCTAGACGGACTAGATTGGTGACATAACCTTCATTAGGAGGGGAGTAAAAAGGGCTGTCTTTAGAGCACCTGTAACCAATGAGGACAAATGAGCAGATGTATGAATTTGGTAGAGGCGAGATAGAAGTCCTAGGATGTCGCCAAATCCTAAATCTGTGTCTTTCCTATCTGGCTGACACTCGGTTGCAATCTGTATAGTTTATTTCATCTGCAACTGTCATCATATACCTATATTCTGTGTGACCTAAAGGTCTATGTTACCAGGTCATAAAATAATAAAAACTATATTCTGTAATTCTTGTATTGTCAAAGAAGATGTCACTGTCGTTCTGACATTTTAGGCTGTATGGCTTAGTTCCTTTGCCTGCTCTTTCGAGTGAATAATAAAAACAACAACAACGTTCTGACATTATCCCTAATTTTTGTTTTCAATGCATTTAAAGAAAGTTTATATATAATTTTTAATTAACTATCGTAAAACTTATAGATAAGCGATATGCCCACTTATAAATGGTAATCAGATAAGTTAAATAATGAAAGTTTTGATATATTTATTGCACTACAATAATCATTTTAAAATAATGTTTATTTACAATAACAGGACTACACTTAAAAAAACAACCAAGAATAGTCATGATTACCCCAGCTTAAAAGTATCCTCCCATCCATTAAAAGTTGAAGTCACAAATATGGTTAGTTATATGTTATTTAAAAGTGTAATAGTGAAGTGTACACTGTGTTACTATACAAGACAAGATTTTTTTACAGAAACAGAGTAAGAGCAAAAATTTTATTGAAAGTATAAACAAATGGAGTGAAGCATTTGATGAACCCGACCCCTTGTTGAAATTTGAACAGGCTAATGATAATGAGGTAATAAAAAAATAAAGTGTTTTAATAATAATGATTTTTATGATTTATTTTTACCACAGATGTCTAAATCTTATCCGAATCTTAAATTTACCAAGTAGTATAAAAATATGGATACTATTGTTGCTTCTGCATATTTTAACCATACTATAATTTATATATATAAATACTTAAATTTTTTACATGATTTGTTTAGTAATTGTTCTTCTTATCAGTATTTTCATGATGTTTTGTAAAGGACTTGGAACCTATAATTGAAATAGATACACAAAAAAATTACATACAAGTATGGAGCAAAAGAAGAGCAAATATATTAAGCAAATATACAACAGGAGAAAAGTTGACAATTGTAAGCAGTTTTTTGCCGGGTGGAGAAAAAGGTAACAAAATTAAAAACACTAGCTCCTTATACATAAAAATAAAGTTTCATCTTAGCTTTAATACTTATATAGAACTTTTAACATTTTAAAGATTTTTAATAATATCTATACATTTAATTGCCTGTCCTAAGGTGTCCTGGTGTGATTCAGAGTTTATTAAATTAATCGATAATTTTTTCTTTTTCTTTTTTGTTACATTTTAAGTTAGTTCATTTTCAGCTCTTATAAGACAGGTATCAAATTTGAATGAGAAAGTAAAACATAGATTAGAACAGTTGGATGACTTTGACGAGGGTTCTATTAGGAAGACTATAGGGCTCAGTCAACAGGAGTTTGTCGGAAAAATAAATATGCTTGATGAAGAAATTAAAAAGGTATGTATGATGTTTTTATTTGCCTTACTTTTAATAAAGATGTTTATGTGATTGTAATGGCTTAAAATTCAGAATAAACTTTTTAATAATTTTATACATGGAAGAGAGACAAAGGGACTGCTGTATTTTCTCACTTATAAAGGTTTTTCTCTAACCTGAGTTTCTCACTTATGAAGCTCATCTGTTAGGAACAGAAAATGACTCTCGCTCATAGAGATTTCATGCATATACATGTTCAACTGCATTATAATTATTTTTTTCTTTGCTAGGCATGGGATACAGAACAAAGAGTAAAAGCCTTCAAAATATGCATTCAGTGCTCGAAGCTACTTTCAGACTTTAATGTAATGCAGTTTTATCCAAGCAAATTTATATTAATTTGTGATATATTGGACAATTTTGGCAATTTGGTATTCAATAGGTTAAAAAATAAAAGCACAGGGTAAGTATTAATTTGTTATACATGAGTTCTTATCATTTGGTATTTGCTGTATATGTAAAGGTACTTTCCTATATGTTAAATCTCTATACAATTACTTTATTAACTTGTAAAGTTCAATTACAGTGACCAAGTAATTAAATCACCAATGGACATAGATCCGGCAAGAGTCCCAGAATCAGCTAAAGAGACTTGTCAGAATTGGATGTTTAAAATGGCGTCCATAAGAGAATTACTACCTCGTTTATATATGGAAATGTCTTTGTTGAAATGCTACGTTTTTATTAACAAAAATGAAATCAAACCAATCATTAAAAGACTGACAATAATGATAAGAGGGATTGCTAACCCGTTGGTTGCGGTTTATTTACGTGTATACCTATGTAATGTTGCGGCGAAGCTGTTAGGAAGGGAGAGTGAGGAATTTTTCTTTGATAATCTTAAAGAATTCCTGGAGGACTATGAACAGGTATGAAAATATTTGTAGCTTACATCCGCGACTCCGTCCGCGCTGAGAAAAAACTTAACTTAGCCTATGTGTTTTTCCAGACTATGTTAATGCCAAATTTCATCAAGATCCGTTCAGCCGTTACGGAGATACCTTATAACAAACATATAAATATTCGCATTTCTAATATTATTAAGATTTAAATCTGACAATTGATCCTAATGGTTTTGTACTCATTTTTTAAATTAGTTGTTTTGTGAGCTTTAATTTTGGTTACATAAAAAAATATTTTTTACCTTAACAGATTTTCCATCCAATGATGACTAAAAAGTATGGAACACAACTGTTAACACAAGATCAATACTTGAATCTTTATGAACCGGCAGTCAACTGGTTGATGTTTGGAACACTTAACTATCACAAATCTAAACATACACTATTGGAGGAGTTTTTGGATCAATGCGATGTTCTTGAAAATAAGTATGTAATAAATAAAAAATTGTATAGTGCTATCCAAACTTTATGGCGAATCGTATTTTCGAATGAGACGGTATACCGAATTCCTACATTTAATTCTGAATATTTGCGCTTAAGCGACCTGCAATAAAGTTTGAATCATGTTTTATTTATTTATTGACATTACTAGTTAATTTACTCATGTTTTTTTTTACTTTGAAAAAATCCAGATCTATTTCAAGTGAATTGTTTCTGGCCTGCATTCTATCTTCATTCGAATCTCAAGATATTATTGAAAAGTCATCAAGAATATTGGAAATGATACACAAATCTGCTGATAAAATGGGTGAGAAAGATATTTTTCTGAACGCTCGAAATTCTTAAGAATTACTATATTTATCGACAATTTTAACATTCTTTTACTTTTCTTGCATTAACACAATTTTTGTTAAAATGAAACAAATCTTTTCGTAGGCAACTTTACTGTTCCTAAATTTAAAATTCCTTAAATGCGTAAAAAATCCGTGTAAAAATTCTGGTCAAAAAAAGAGGTATTTTACTTCTTTTTTTACGAAAGAAATCAATATGTATTTGTACAAATGTTTCGGTAATGTAAACAGCAAAACACTTACTTTTTAAATAGTTCTTTTGAGCCCAGTACTGGCCTCTCTGGGCGAGCATCTTTGCAAGGCAGGCAGCCACCACCGGCTGTCGTCGGAAGCCCTCAGCCAGAGCTGGTGGAAGATTGCCAGCAACATTAAGTCTACCATCAGCTTCCTGCACGTCCTCGAGCCCTGGCTACAGTTCGCCTGTACTCAGCTCTCTGTATGTATCAATATATATTAATAAAAAGACTGTCTGTATGTAATATCAAAAAAAATATTATATTACGTAAAAAAAACAATTGTTAAAATTCTTTCTGTCTAAAAACCGCGTTTGTTCCGGGTAACCTCCAGAACCACTGGTCCGATTTTAATGAGAAGGTAGTTGATGCACGCGTAATTATAGGCTACTTTTTTAATTCTACGCTGACGAAATCGCGGGCGATTGCTTGTTTAAAAAAGACTATTTGAAACTGTTTTGCGTAGTTTTTTTCCCATTATAAATTAATGAATTGAAAATATTTGCCCCCACTATTGTAAAACACTGATAACCAACTTATTTCTAGATATTCTGCTCATGAATGTTTAAATTTTTCCAGACACAACATACCAATATCATTCTGCGCGGCACAATACGCTTCATGCTGAAGTGCGGCAAGCCCGCTGAGGAGTTCTCCTCCAACTTCCACCTGGTTGTCAAGAGGATGCTCAAGTCCATTCCTGATGTTGAGGAACTCTTCCTAATGGTGAGAGATTTGTTAGTTTTCCCATGCAAAAAAGACTTGCCGCCTGCGACTCCGTCCGTGCGGGTTCTTCCAGACCAGGCTTTCCCAAAGTGGGCGATAACGCCCTCTTGTGGGCGCTGCAGGTCTCAAGTTGCGGGTTATAGTAAAAGTTTCGTTTAGAATCCTCCGTTAATATACATATATAGGTCACAATAATTAATTAATTTAGTTTGAAGTTATAGTGGTTTTTAAATATGTGGAAATATGGGGGCGCTAAAAAAATATTTATTCTCAAAGTGGGCAGTAGACAAAATAAGTTTGGGAACCACTGTTCCAGACTATGTTCTATATGTATGCCAAATTTTATCGAGATCCGTTCAACCGTTCAGAAGATACCTTCAAGCAAACATCCATTTAAACATTCACATTTATATTTTTAGTAAGATATAACTAATTTATCTCTACGTCTATACAAAGATGACAATTTCAGGATGCATTCATGCCACTGTTAGAGTTAGTGCAAACGTCCAGCGCCCGCACTGGCATGGCTAAGACGATCCTGTCCGTGTTCTTTGAGCGATGCAGCACCACCTCTATAGAAGACCCAGTCATCATCGCAAGTCTGATGCGTCTCTGCTGCATACTGCACGACTCTATCAAGTAAGATACGCAGAAAAAAGTGATCCTTTTTCCGTTCCGTTTTTTTTTCTTTCGAGGTACGGAACCCTAAAAAGTAAGGGTGTGTAGGAGAATAATTTTTATATTCCCTATACTAAACAAGTTTGTGCTCAATACTTTTAAGCATTATTAATTAGAATCCTTTGGCGCGAATGACGCGCTTTCATTACAAAGTCAAGTGTCATAATGATTAGTGAGGGGACATAAACGTCGACATTTTAGTAAGGCTAGTGTTGCGCCAGTACACCGGCACAGTTTCGGATTTTCCTAACAATACAAGCGATTGCAGAACTAATAACGATTAAAATTTAATATAATAATTCGCAACAGATTAAAATCATATCAATCAAGCAACCATAGTCCAAACTATCTCTCTCTAAACTATGTCTACTAACCTTTGGTTTCTGAGACCAAAACCTTTGTATAAAACATAGTGTCATCCCTGTCATTATCTTTGATAAAACAGAGACGACAATATGTATTAAACGGAGATTTTGATCTTAAAAACACGATAGTCATTTGTATGTGTTATGTCAATACATTTGTACATTTATCCGACGTTCTTACGGCGAAGGAAAACATAGTGATGCAACCTGCACATATCTGAGAAGAAATTCGAAGATATGTGTGAAGTCAACCAACCCGCACTTGGCCAGCGTGGTTGACTATGGCCTAGTCACCCGTAACATAGAGTAGGCTCCAAGCCCCTCGGTGGGGACGTATAATGAGCTGATGATGATGATGTCAATACATTCACTATATTTACAACTAGATAAATGAAATTGTTTAATGCTAACTGTAACTTAACATTAAGATTATAAATATTAACAAAAGTATTTTTCTAGTCTAGCAACAGTTGATGACGAGATGAAAGTGTGCGCGGATCTGATCATAAAGTTTGTTCACGCTGTATACCATGAGGAGCCGGAACAGCAACTCAGCTTCTACGTCGACTGTCGCGCAGCATTCATCAAACTGGACGCCGTCCTCGTCGCTTTGGTTCACGTTAGTTTATAATTACTCATGTTTATTAATAAAACTAGCTGTCACCGACGACTCCGTCCGCGTCGAATTAAAAAAATACTTAATAAGTAACCAATGTGTTTTTCCAGACTAAATTCTATACGTATGCCAAATATTATCGATTTCCATTCAGTCGTTTTGGAGATACCTTCAAACAAATATCCATCCATCCATCTAAACATTCGCGTGTATAATATTAGTAAGATAATATGAAGTAATAAAATTTCCATGTTAGAACTTTGATATGTTTTTTAAATACAAGTAAAAGGTGGTTTGGTAATATTAGGCAGTGAATGCGCTGTCGTGTCGCGCGGGCGGCGAGACGGGGGAAGTGGGTGCGGTGGGCGTGTCTGGCAGCGCGGGTGGGCGGGGTCGGTGGGTGCAGCGCGCGTGCGCAGCATACTGCTGCGTGACTGCGCCGTCGCTGCGCTGCGGGCTTGCGCGTGCGCACCTCTACCTGCTCAGCGGACAGGCCGCGCTGCTTAACGGATGCATTGGACAAGGTAACAACTATACAACTTTAATAACCAAACACTTAAATGATGTTATGACAACGCCTCTATTTATTAAACTCACAACTATCAAATGAGTTACAGATGAATAAAAAAGATAACATGAAGAAGAATGATAGAGATGGCTAATTTTTTATAATTGCTTACAGCTGAAGCGAATTTCAAAGCGTTGGTGGGGATAATACCAAATATTCCTCAATATATCAAAGAGGACGGGCAAGACAAGACCACACACGACAGGATGGCCGGTCTGCTCAGCAACTTTCTGTCTACTTTGCTTATACTTCCTGTAAGTTCTAAGTTATAAAACTAAATAAAAAAGTTGTTTCATAGTTGCAAGCAATTACTTACCGAAAATTGATGATACTTAGACTCAAGAAAATCGTTTGTGACTTAAGGACTCTGAGTATGGGAGTTACGACTACCCTGCATACAAAAATGGTGTGTTTATCTTTATTTGCAGGACAACGTGGACAGTAATCGTAAAGCTTACGTACTGAGTGGTTTTATAAAAGTTCTAGAAAGAGTGCAGTGGAAGAAGACAGACCCGCTCTATTACAACTTATTACTTAAGACTTTGGATTTGCTCTGCCATATGACGAGAGAGAAATACATATATACCATTGACTCTGGTTTGTAATAACTTCTTATATTTTTTTTAATTTATCCTTGATATTAATTTTTTTTAATAATATTTAATAACGTATACTGGAGTTCGGCTTAAATTTTATTTGTTTCTTTTCGTTTACGGTTTTCTAACACATGAAAATATTTATACTTTAAATATACTACCTAATTATTGAATTGTAAAAATATTGACAGTGATATCAAATGACGAATTATATGGTTCCGAAGAAGAGTTTATCGAATGCATTGAGAAATATGCGACTCATGTATGCCAAGAAATATTAGTCGTGTTGAAAATGCTAGGAGATAATAAGGAGACGAAGAAACAATACAATCTAGGTCTGGAATTATTCTGGCGAGTGGTTAGACGAGGTGACCTGAGTGATCCCTCCATGTCAAGTCTGGCCGCTAACTTGTGGATGTTGACACAAAAACTGCAAGACCACAATAAGTATGCGGTGAGTTCATACAATGAAATAATTAAAAAAAAATCTTTAAATACAGATATACAAGATTATCCGAACTGGTGGACATAAGTCAAACTAAATTATGTCAGCTCACTAGCGCCCCTCTGTCGACGTCATAAAGATTCTCTGTACTGTGGTTGTCATTTCATTTTTTTTTGTATCATTTTTTATCTCTAAGTAGGTTTTATATGTATTCTCACAAAAGCAACCGCGATAGTAGCGCCTCTCACCGGTTCAGATATCATGTTTGACTATAATTGAAGATAAAATAAATAAAAAAGGTAGCGCGTTTTTACGTTCTCAGACCTTACATTTAACGAAATCTTTATCTAGATTCTTTAAATGACTATTTGTAGAATTTATGTCATGATTGTAATGTGTGTAAAAAACGTTAAACAATAGTAAACGTCCTAGATTTTGAACAAAACCGTCTATAATAAAAGACACGAAATAAACCACCTTTTTATACAAACACGAAGTATTACAACATTTTTAGATTAAGTAAAACGATACAAATTGAAAATGTATTCTTTTTATAATAATATATTTATTTTTATAAATTGTGAAAATCTAACAATATATAAACGTGGTGACGTTTACAACACAGTACGGTGCCGTATTGTATCGTGACGTCATGTCGTGTCGTGTCACTTCGCGGAATGAAACGGTACGCTATGGTAAATTTCGTTATTGAATATTCTAATTGGTGATAAATGAGTACATTATTGTTACAGAAATCAATGCTAACAGCTTTAGAGGCGGACAGCAATCCTGCTTCGCGACAATTACTGCATAAATTAACAAGCGTATGAAATCATAAATTACATTCCATTTGTGTGTTTTTACCATTATTATCATAATTATAAGGTTATTAAAGATATAATGAATACATGTATATGTTTGTTTTATTTACTCTAGTCATGTTAAGGCAGTCGTAGAAGTAAGATTATTTTATTTGGCCAATGGAAACAGATTTCAACTGAAGCTGATTTTAATATTTTTTAATTTTGAACTTTTGCAACTATTAATAACTAACTGTTATTTTCATTTTTTTGTTAAAAGTATTAGTAATTTACCGAACCGAATTAAAAAAAAATCTGTCATTAACTTTCTATGCAGTTTACTGGCAACTGATACTTTGGCCTCTTGCCAATTCGGTCGCGGCGAGTATCTACTGCTTGCTGTAAACCTTCATAGAAAAAATCATACAGCAAGAGAAGCATACAATCTTTGAGTAATTTTAGAATTTTATACAGAATTTTGATGATTAAAATAAATAAACAATAAATAACATTCTGAACCAACGTTAGTTAAGGTGAATATACACTAGACCATTTCTGTGTAATGTAACGTTCTTACAAATGGTCATCTTCATACGTGGTTTGTGAAAGGGTGATACACTAGAACATGTCATATAACGCCGTACAGACTAGAGCATTTTCTTAGAAAGCTAAGAAAATGCTCTAGTCTGTACTCACCTTTATGCGTTTATTTGATTTGTATGGCGTTGCAATAAAACGTCACCATCGCACCGCCCGTATGGCATGTTCCATATAAGTGTATTGCCTCGCATGTCGGTGACCTCATGTTTCACATCCAAGTTCCTTATTACATTTATTTTTTAACTGGAAAGATGCCAAAATATTGAAAGCTCGTCAATACAAAATGCGTATTTGTATCGTCTTAATTCGATCCATATCGACGGATTAAAAAGGTATAAGCCACTAAGACAGAGAGTGGAAGAATCTACTGAATGAGTGACAGAGAATTGCCCCTTTTAGGGGGGAATAGATCCGAGCTGAATACACCACTAAAGTAACTAAAATTATCGAAAAAAATAAGAATATAAAACAAATATCTAATACAAAGGATTTAAAGTTCAATGCATCGATTAATTAAAAAAATGTTGAATGTTGTCGCAAAAGTGAAATCAATATTTTCCCTTAGGGCGTAATTATGTAAAACAGTTTAAAAGGAGTTGCGTAAATGTTCTGTTTCAAAACCTTTCTAGTTTAAATTGATCAGTCGTTGCGAATGAACAAACACTTCGTTACAGATTTCTAACTTTAGAAAAAAATATTGACTTGCTTTATTATGTCTTCATAGTTATAAATACATATTACAAGAAATAAAGCCACTGAAATCAACATAATAGATGTGTTGTTGTTACTCCTAATATTTTTACCCGTGTTCTTGCATTTTATTGCGGTCTAATTTGGCGATATTAGTTGGAAATAAAGTTACACAAATCTACTCTAGCATCTAAAAGAGTGGCTTTGTGGATAGTTCGACTGATGAACACTTAGCTTTAGAATACGTTACAAAATCAAAAAGCAGTAGAGACTAGAAATTTATCCATTGGTTAGTCTGTTTTACTGAGATGTCTTATTCTTTATTAGATGGCAGAAAATTAAACAAAAATGCAAGTTTCGATATACGTAGGCGATGACGCGTACACTAGAGAAGCTTTTGGACCTCATCATCGTCAACCTGCCCTACGAAGGGTCGACACAGTATGAACTACTCCACACATCTTTATCAGTCCTCCCCTTCTTACAGAATACCTCTTTCACACAATTCATCCATACCTTCTTTGGTCTCCCTCTACTTTTGCAGCCATCCATATTCAATTATTCATGTGATTATTCCACCGCATACCATGTATTGGACCTCCTAACATAAAATCAGATATGTTGAAGTTGTCATAGGTACTTACGTCTCCTGTCGTAGAAAGTGGTGAGTCGTGAAGTATTGTTTATTGCAGGTGGGTGAGCTTAGCAGTCAGCAGTTTGTCAGCGCCGGCGGATGGGGCAAGCGGACATTGTCCGGCGACACGCTTCACTGCAGCTCGCGCTCGGTTGCGCCGATCTTTCACCTGCGCAATATTGTTGCCTATAAAACCTTGTCATTGCCATAACATGACGTTACTTTCATCTCAAACCAAACCCGACAACGACTCGACTCGCCGAGGAGTTGCTTACTTTTAAATAATTTATTTGGGTGCAAACCCAACATATAAAATGGCGTATTGTCTAAGACTGGTACATTTTAATTATATATTAAGTTCAATATATTTATATATAGAATATTATTTTTTTTGTAAACAATGAAGCATTATTCTTGTTGCAGTTAATACTCTGGGTGGTGTGTGTTGGAGTTTATTCTAATGAAGAGAATAGTGACACCGGATTTGTGCAATCATTGGATTTTGGACCTATCTTTAATTCCGACGATTCGGGTAAATCATTGTTTTAACGTAACAAATTATTAGGAAATGCTTTGTAGTTGCTAACACCGCTCATGTAGATAACTAACAAGTAGACGAATCTAATAAATTTGTGAATTCAAGTAAATATTATATAAACTTTATTTTTCTTAATTTATGGTACTATAAGACAAAACCTATTATTCTGTATGAACAATAATCGGCTTTTTTCAGGCATTGTTACCTTGGCTTCGAATCCCGTAGCCGCGGCAATAGCAAACGCTGATAAGAGTCAATATCCTAGATTGTTTGATTCTCTTGTTAGTAGTTCTATTGATTCATTGCATAGTCGTCTAGCGCCAAAAGAAAATGTGTTTTCCGCTTCAAACTTTGGCTTTAATCCTATCGCTAGTCAGAGCTTTTACCCCCAGCCGCAATCAGCGAAACTAACACAGCCGCAAAAATCATCCGCCCACCAGATAGCGCAAGGGCAACTCGCGGGTCCTTTGAGATACGACATAAGGACAGTTCATGATGCAAATTACAAAGTCTTTAATCCCGAAGAAAGAGAAGAAGGGGGAAACATTTTGGAAGCTTTGAGAAAGGATCCTTCGGTTGCCGCTTATTTTCAGCCTGCAGTTACTAACGTCGAAGTAGCGCATCCAGTAAATTATCGCAAGGAAGAGCTAATAGATAACCCCGATGTCGAACCAAACTACAAGGCACATACTTACATTGCAGGACCATCCAGAATTCGGCGGTACGCTGGAGGAAGAAAAAAAGAAAACGGAAGAAGAAGCAGCAACGAGGAAGATGAGGACCCTTACAACTATAAAGCGGAGTACATTTCCAGACCCAAAGCCTTCGATGAAAGTCCCTACAGCAGTGCCTACAAAGAAGAAAAAAATCCGAAAAAGGATTACGAATACCCCTACAGTTATGATTCCGGTTATGATCACAAAGAATACGAAAGAATAAAAGAGTTGTCTGAAAAGCAAGCCGCTGAAATTAAACAAAATCCCGGGAACTGTAAGGAAGTAAAGAAAGACACCATGACATGTATGTCTTGTAAAGACCCAAAAACTGGTGGAAATTATGAATCGTGTTCGTATGTTGCCGAACCGAAAAATAATAAATATGCTTACTCCAAAGAAAGAAAATTCGACAGCAACGACGAACCTGACGAACCCGAAAATACTCAAAAAGCAGAGAATCCAGAAAAATCTCAAAAACTTGTGGACGGTCAAAAGGACGCATCGAGCGTAAAAAATTACGGTGACGAAGGAAAACCATACGGTAATTACAAAAATGACGATGACAATTCCGGAAAATATAAATCATACTATGTGCACACATCGGCGCCCAAACCTAGCGAAGCTTTAAGAGCGGCTGAAAATCAGAATGATTCTGAAGAAAATAAAGAAAATAAGCCCTACGATTATAAGAAAGCCATTCCTGGATTTTATACCGACACCGAACAAAAGAAGGACGTCGAAAATGTATTAGCAGAGTTTAAGAAAAAAGATAGGTCAGCTTGTAAGAAAGTGCAAAAGAATGGAATGACCTGCTTCCAATGTATTGATAAAAATGGTTTAAAGCATGAGGAATGCATGTTTGTGTCTGAGTCAGCGCCGAAACAAAGTCATTTAGCGTATCAAGAGGTCAAAGAGTTTACTTCCAAACCCGCTACCCTTGACGATGGAAACGAAGCGGCAGCAAGTCAAACTGTGACGAGTTCCCCGGCTAAATCTGCAGCATACGTCGTCGCCAACAGCGACTACGGCAAAAAATTGAAGCACAAGAAAGCTTCGCAGGGCACTCTCGCCGCGGCCTCGAGCCCTATCGCCGCGGTTGTACCCGATGTCATAGCTTCGGTTCGAAACCCTGTAAAATCGCACAAAGTTAAGAGAAACGAAGGTTCTCAAGCAGAATTAAATGCTCAAATTATTGACGAGACTAATATCGCGCCGCCCGAAGAGTTCGCCGGAGCCGATTCCAAGGGCGCTTTTTGGGCGGAGACCATGCCGCGTTATAGCGCAGCGTTAGGCGTCTCTCTTCCGGAATATATGCTGTCGAGGTCAGAACATGAAGCTCTCTTCGATGAATTTGTTGCGGGAGCGTAAATAGGAAGAAATCTTTAAATGTTACCTAATCGTAAAATATTAATAGAGCATGTCTATTGTAAGAAACTGAGTTCATCGATATCGGAAAGTACCGCGTATTTACTTTCTGTTGTGTAATTTGATTTCACGGAATGATTTTGTTATAAAAAAGAAATTTAAATAAATAAACTAATGGAGAGATAGACCGAGACCACAAATGACTAATACATAATATTTCGAAACTATGAAAAGTGCAATTGTTAGTTGTATGAAATCCTTACAGGATTTTCAATTTGTTGTTGACTAGTTTTAGGTTTTTTACGTGTAAAATATATACTATGTTCTTTTTATAGATCAGTGTTTTATTTACTTTAATAAAGGTCTTTTTTAAAACGATTTAAGTGAAACAATAAATATTTTAAAGACAAGTTACTTTTAATGTTGTACGTTTTTATGTTTATAAAAAAACATATCAAAACATAAAGCTGTGTATAACATACATTAGCCAGCATTTTATTATTTTTATGACTATGACGTGCTAGGTATAAAAATACTAGCAGTTGGTGCCTGGCGCCGTCTATGAGCTATTCACGTACATACATTCTGGTGTTTTGTCTATCTGTCCGTCTTTATATAACTAGAATTTTCCACTGCGATTCGATATTTTCGTACGAATACTTTGTATATGTTTAAAAATATTTTGATTTTGAATTTTCTATTTAATGTATTGTCTGAAACATAACCGATTCCGAGGTAGTAATTAAGATTTTATTCATCATCCGAGAAATCCAGGTATTAATGAACAAGAAATTTAGAAAATCTTTTAATTATTTCTCCTAAACGAATAGGTATTCTCACGATTTACAAGATAAAATATCTCAGATAAGTTACACATAAGATCTAGAATTATTTTTTAGTTGGCAATTTAGTTGAATTAGTTGGTAATTATGCAAAAAAGGTTCGTACTAACTTCTGCTGTCTGTTTAATAAGTGTGATGTCAGTCCTATTACCTAATTATAGGCCAACAACGTAGCTATACCTTTACAAAAATGTGGTAAATGTTTTATGGTAACTTCTATTGATTGCCAATAACCTATAAATACTAGGAGATGTAGACATATTGCGAACTAAACGTTATTGTTTTGGTATCGATGTTAGGTTTATAAAGTAGTTCAGAGTTGCCGAATCTGAATTGTTGGCATGGTATTCGGTCAGCGTGCTACATGTCGAACATTCGGCCTGTGTTCTTATTTTTACTGGTCATTGTCCAACATACGTCAGAAAGGAACACTCTCGGGCGTATCGCAGCCTCACAAAGACGTAGAAAGTAATTAATTTCAGTCGTTACTTACCCTTGCATCCGTCCGCTTTGCTACGATTATAAATAAAATCGCATCAGATCTGTAGCCAGTTATAAAACGGATTTGTTGTTACCACATCACGCGCAAACGCCAAAGAAAAAGTGAAGATAATTTTAAAACAAAAGAAAGTAGTTTCTGAACGTGAGTGAGACCAATTTTGTGTTTTAATCCAAAAAGTAAGTACCCACTTAACTTTATTTATATAATTAAAATTGTAAACTTGATTTAAATATATTGCAATAAAAACATCTCTACTAAAATTATAGCACGTTTTTACAAAATTGCATTGAATCTGAAATTTTCGATTTGTTTCGAAACAAAGTACCATTGCATTATCGATCGACTGTGAAAAATGATTTCTTGATTGTTTGCCAAGACACAATTGATTAAAAAAAAGTTATTGCGTAGTGGTTTCCCGCCGTCTACAAGATGTTTATTTTTGTCGAGTAAATTGTTTTGTAAATAGAATAACAATAATGACGTGATAGTAGGAAATCGTTAAGCGCTCTGAAATACTCAAAACAACAAAGTCATTGTTTTTCGGTCTTACCAGAGAAGATATATTTTTACATTTATTTTTTTTCCAGCATGTATACTAAAAAGAGAAAAGAAATATTTGATTCTACCTATACAAATTACCTATGACACGATTAGAAAAATGGTCTGATATTAATCATCGATAATGCTTTCTAAGAAATAGTATATGAAACAATAAAAACGAACTAATGGACATAGGTTTTCGATAAGTTAACTCTTTCATATCCCATCAATATTATTTATAATCGTTTATTACTTTATAGTTTCAATGGCGGAACAATACTCAGATGATGAAGAAACTTTGGACGTACGCACTCTGCCACTAAGACCGCCGCGACCTCTCCTGCCGCCGGAGAAGGCAGTGCGCCGCGCGTGGCATCCTGTCATGTGGGATGACCATAAAGATACTGCGCAAAAGAACGACGAACCTGAACAGGTAAATAAGTTTTCACTATTTCATTTCAACGATCAGTACCAACTCTGGAGAAGCGCATTACAACTGGAGAAATGTTATCCCTTAACATCAAATGGCATTGTGGTCTAGTGCCAGTTTATGGATACGAAAGCATGTTGTATCTGGGTTTGATGTATCGTTACTACGATTTTGTATAGTGCCGACGCAATAACTAGATGTAAAGGGGTGCCTGGGCGGGGTACATCTGAGCGAGAGCTTTGTGGTTACTCACCTATAAACCAACAGCCTTTCGACCTATGATGCCAGCAGTTAAACATTTGAATCTTGTAATTAGCATGTTCAACATAATCGAATCTAAAAATATCTGTCACAAAAGTTTTCTTTGTTTCAGTCAGTTCAGTCGCAGCACGGCTCCCGCGAGTATCCGCACACACAACGAATACAGAACTTGCGGAGATTGATAGCCGAAGGCAAGGTCAAGCCGGAATCGGAAACACTTATATTTTTCCTTTGTAATAAATTTGCAGTTTCCGATGATAGACGGAAGAAATTTGAATAATCCATCACGTGTAACCTTGCAATTCAATTGCCGAAACATGTATTGGAACATATTGTCCTTTCTTATCAAACAGAATGAGAAGGGTGATGATATGTTATTATACTAGTGTCGCCACAATGGAAATTCAGTTAGGAAAGCCTTTAGACCATACTAACGAAATAACAAAAAGGCAATTACTATCCACAACAATGATATTTATAATTTGTGTATATTTTTATAACCAACTATAGGTGTGTATTTTTATAACTAATATTTAATTAAACATTTTAAATAAAATCTTTAGCTTTTTTTATAAGGTTGTTAAGGAGTAAGCGGCCACGTGAATTCGCTGAAATAACGAAGCGATCACAACCCATATTTTAAATTAATATAATAAATTTTACTATAACCTACTTTTAATCGTCGGAGTAGTGGAAGTTTATACACGTTACGACAGAGGCTATTAGTACCCAAAATGATTTGTGGCAGATTGCAGCCTGCAGATATAATTTGCTAAATTCAAAGCTAAAACTCAATTGACCTTGAATTTTTAATATTTTTATTTGTTCTTCAGTTACCTACCAAAGGAAACAGAATTTTTCTATTATTTATAACTTAAACACGAGGAGAACGCCACTATATCATGTATGTATTTTTTGTATATTGCCAATAGAAACAGTTTCTGATTATTTAGGGTTTAATAAAAAATGTTTATAAAAATCTAGCCTTAGAACTTTAATGTTTTTTCATTCACTGAAATGCAGTTTATTGCAGTACCCTTTCATATGAACATAATAGATAACTCTATGTTACATAAACGCGAATATGTATAAAAATTATGCAGTATTTTTATATGTAACAGGCCCTAAACAATAAGAAATTGACCTATGTGAGAGCGGCCGCGCGCCCGATACCTCGACGTATGTACTAATCGTGCGAATCATTGAGATGTCAATAGAAATAAAAGAAGAATACATTAAAAAAGTCAAGTCCAAGTTGTTACATATACTTTATATTCTTCATAAAAATTATCTACACACGAGACTTTTAATATAAAACAAAAACATATTTCTCAAATATAACTTAAAGAAAACTTAAGATTGCCGTTGTCACGAGACCGATGGCGGCCGCGGGGAGGCGGCGCGGGGGACGCGGTCCGCAGCTCCACCTCGGCCTCCCCCCCGCACCCTCTCTCCGCGATGCCTCACATCACCCTTCAATAAATAAATCAATTTCGAAAATAAAATAAAACGAAGGCCGGGCGACGAGCTCAAACGTTTCTAATTTTTGTTTGGTAATCGTCCATCATCCGACGGCGAACAATTCACGACATAACACAGACACACGCACACGCGCACTAGCCCGCGGCCGACATCGGCCACGTTGCCGCTGCTTCGGAGCGTTCCTACCGCAAGGAGCTTGCGATCCGATCCATTGTAAGTCCTCACGAATAAGTCCACCAGTTTGTGATGAATATATATTTGTTCTATAAACGTCATAATCTATAATCGACACTCGCGGCGTCGCGTGGTCTCGATCGACGAGACTACCGCACGCCGGCGGCGTCGGCAGGGGCAGGAGGTGCGACGTCATCGCTCGGTGTCAGCTGCGCCGGCGCCGGGAGAGCGTCTGACGCAGCACAGGTGTGGCGGGCCGCGTGACGTCATCGTCCGCCGAACGCACTAGCGGCGTGCGCGGGGGCGCGGGGGGCTCGCGGCGGCGGCTAGGTGGCGGGCGGGGGAGGGGGCGCGGCAGGCGCCGGCCTCGCCCCCGCCTCACCCGCGCCCCCTGCCGCACCCTGTGGCGTAGCCCCGCTACCCGCCTCCTCTTCCTCTTCCTCCTCGGGGTCGAACTTCAGCATCAATTGCTTGAACTGTAACATTTACATGTTATTGATTATCCTCTTGTTGACTCAGTACCGCTATCCGGAAACAACTGTCATTGAAACTTAGTAACGATTAAAAGGAGACATGTACCTCGAGGTAGTCGTCGACGAGGCGGCGACGGCCGTCCTCGTCAAGCTCATCCTCGACGTGTTCGCGCGCGGCGGCGCGGAGGTGCGCGATCGTCACCTTGGGCTCGAACAGCGGCGCGTGCCGCCGCGATACCGCCTTCTCGTACATTTTCACGCTCTCCGATGGCGAATACTGGTTAATTTTTCTATAGCAAAAACAATTATTACTTTTATTTTTCAAAAAAAATGCGTTTCAATGTTAAATTGTTTTATCAAATCAATGCATTAATGTAGTGCTATTTGTGTGGATACTGACGCATCGGTGAAGCCGTATTGCTGCTTGAGATGCTGCTTCAGCACTAGGAGCAGCACGCAGCCGCGAGCCTGTCGCATGGCGTCGCGCAGGGGCCGCGTGTTGTGCGGCAGCCGCAACAACAGCGCCTCCGCCTCTTCCTCGTCCTCCTCTTCATCTAGAGACTCCTTCTCTTGCTCAGCATTCGGCTTTATTAGACCCTGCATTTTTAATATAGTAGTCTTATATATTTACACACGATACAATTTAGTAGCAATTTTTAAATATTTCAGGTTTCTTACCTCTCGAAAAAGTTGTAGTAAATTAGACCCTGATGTGGATATAATTATATCTATATGATGTATGATAAAAAGTGGTTCGTCTTGAACTTGATATGGAAAGTAACTAAGATTATCTGCCAGGTACAACATTTGATCTAATGGTGCCGTCTGAAACAAAAAAAATACAATGATTATTTATATATCACAAAAAAATGATTTTTCCTGCCAACAAATAAAAAAAAGAAACAGTTTTATTGCCCATCTAACACAATAGAATTAACCAGTATGTTATAAGCATATAAATAAGTTATAAATCAATTTATACAATAATGTTAACTTACAGAGACGTCGTCGAACTGTTTCAACAGCGACAGTACCAACGCCCGCCGCTGCGGCCTCGTGTTACGTAACAAAGAGTATAAAAAACCGTTCAACGATGTAGGGAGATCATCTTGATCTTTCTTCCTGTAATTTAAAACATACTTTATATTAATTACAGCGAGAAATTGAATTTATATTAAAATACAAATAATATAGAATTTTTCTGTTTTCTACTACATTTCTACTTCCGTTACAAGACCGACCAAATTTAAGAAATCATATTAAAATATCTGGTTTGCTTATGCAAATGTTAAAGAATAATAGAGGTTTACATCTGCATATTTACCTAAATCCTCTTATAATTCCTTTATCAGTTTTATTCTGTAAGATCTTCTGCAGCTGGTAGGAGAGCTTGATGCCGAGCTGTGCCTTCATGTGTATAAAGCCGGGGTACTTTTTGTCGATGTCCTGCAGGTTCTTGTCCGCCGTGTGAGACACCGTCACCTCAACGTCCGTACTCATGCATATTAAATATGGTACGATCTGCAAATTTTCAAATCATTTAGTTATTAACTACATTTGATCTCCTACCTTCGTTTTTATTACCCAGTAAAAAAAATAATATTCAGTACAGATAATGTATTTGCGTAGCTGATAAAACATTTTATAAACTGTTGTATCTCTGTCTGATTCTTTGCTAGGCCGTGTTTGCTTTGGGTTATGTCGGAAACGGCTTAATTGATTTTCACGGGAATTCACGGGAAGGTACCTGACGCACAAGGTCATGTTATAGGCTACTTTTTTCTGCGCTGACGAAGTCGTGGGCAACCGTATGCTAACCTAACCATATGCGAATCAACTAAATAGTGAGTTTCTATTGACATCGTTCAGTAATCTTACCTGTACAGGGTGCACGAGACCCTGAGCGAGCACGAGCTGTACGACCTTCATGGCGCTGGAGCGCACCACAGTGCTGGGATGCAGGAACGAGCCAAGGATTTCCTTCAGGTACAGCTGGATTACTGTCGACGCCATGCCCGATGACACGTCGCCCATCTCCTTCAGGTTCTCGTGCTTCGAACGTTTTGACCCTGACAAATTGAATACAATCCAATCTAAATAACTACACGAACACTATGAGTTTTATGATATTTATTATGAAAAAATTAATGATTTTATTTGTAAATTAGGCACTTATGTAAACAAAAATGAGCTTTTTGAAATAAGCTAGGAACTGACCAAAATCAAAAAGAGAGATTCTTGAACGGCAGATAACTTTAAAAATGTATATATAATCGATCGATTGTAAATATTTAAATACTTTGATGTTTTTTTAGTTAAGAAAGAATTAATAAATATTTATTTTTTATTTTTAACCAATGTCTAAAGTGCTTACATTCTTTGTCCTGTCTGATCATCCTCTGTTCTTCTTCCTGTAGATACATCTCTATATTCTTTAGTACGTCTGCCTTCATCTCGATGGGCGCGAGGTCCGAGGTGAGGAGTTGGTGGTAGAACTCCTTGAGGTCAGCGCGCAACATCAGCTCGTAGTGACGAACGCACACAGACCCCAGTGCCTTCAAAGTGTGCGAGACAAAGTCCTCGTCGTCCAGGGCCACGAAGAACATTAGTGTGCCAAAAACTTGCTCCTTTATGTCACTCTAAACATACAAGAACAATCTTTTATTTCTAAGTCAAAAATTGATTATTTGTTTTATATAAAGTCAAATAATCTAATATTATAAATGCGAATGTTTAGATGGATGGATGAATGTTTGTTTGAAGGTATCTCCGGTACGGCTCAGCAGATCTTGTTAAAATTTGCATAGACATAGGTCTGGAAAAACATATAGGCTACATAAGTTTTTATTAATTCCGCGCGGACAGAGACGCGGGCGACAGCTAGATTCGTAATAAAAAGCACATAAGCATCTAATCTATTAGCCTATATGTCCAAGCAACGCCGTAAGTTTCTCGTACTTGCGTTACAATCATACAGTACTGTGTAATATTATTTTTTAAGGAGATTTTATTTCATACGGATCATATTATACATACCGACAATCCTTCAATAACTCTGTTGTCAGTGAAATCAAAGTATCGTAGGAGCAGGCCGACGATGAATAGAGCACGGCGAAAGTATGGCCGCGAGGGCAACGACCGCGTCAGCTCCGGATTGCGCTGCCAACTGCTCTTCCACTGGAGCAGCACACCTGCGTAAATCAAACAGATTCATTATATACAAACATATCTATAGGAACGCGAAAGAATAAGCGACAGAAAGAAAATTATTTTAAGTCAAAAAGTAATACTTGGAAACAAGAAACAATTTAGATCATAGAATTTCTTAAAGGAAATATTATATTAAGTTCATAATCCCGTCACGTCAAAAAATGTTTCAAATGGCACTCACCATGGTATTTATTAAAGACGTCTCTGATGAGTTTATAATTGTGCGTTAGATTGTTGACGATGGCGGCGAGGCAGGCGATGCAAGCGGCGATAACGAGCTGGCCGCGCTGCAGGATCAGCTTCACCGCGTCCTCCTCCAGCTGCGCCAGGAACACCTCGCTCGGGTGCTCCATCAGTGGCACCACCAGCTCCAGTGTTGAGGCAACCGTCGACATTATCTGCTGCTCGTATTGATTCTGCATTCAACAATTCATATTTCATTACAAACACAAAAAAAAAACAAAGTGTTACAAAATTGAAAAACTTTAAAAGAGTAATCATGAAAAAAGATTCAATTAGTAGTAGATAAAAAAATAGGAAACATGAAAAATATAATACCTGACATTTTAAGCTGAGATACGGTTGTAAAGTTAACGCGTGGTTAACAAGAAGTTGTGGCCGGATTTTTGCAAACAAATGCAACGTGGAAAGACACGCCAATATACGTTGCGAAGATCCAGTACCTGAAAACAGAAATTTAATGTTTTAGTATTTTATTCCTTTTTTTCTCGTAATAAATAAATTATTTTATTTTATTTTTTACCATCGGTTTCTTCTAACTGAAGCAAGTTCTCAATAAGGCAGTCGACAATTTGTTGACAAGCGACTAGCAGTGATTTCGGCGGCTGATAAATGATTTTAGTTGAATCTTCTTTATCCTCCTTGGGTTTGAATAACTGAAAAATCAAAATTTCCATGTCTTAACGTAGTCCATATATTTTCAAGGTTATTTTGCCCAGATCCAGCATTAACAAAAGAATGATATAAATAAAATGTATCTTACACTAGTGAGTAGCTGCTGAAACCACTCGAGGCCCATGTCCCTCGAGGATATCACCACGTCGGTGATGTTGAGCACCTTCCGCGTGAGGGGGTCTGCGGCAGCGGCCGTGGTGTCCAGCGCGCCCGGCCGCGATGTGTTGGGGCACGGGCTGAACCACATGTTCTGGAACACCTCCATCACCAGCTTCCTGATGCCCTCCTCGTCGTTCACCCGCCTGATCATCTTCACGCATATCTCCGGAATCTTCGGAAATTCCGGACATTCGATGCAAATGTCCTTCAGTATTTTTATCACTCTCTTTCTTACTGAGACTCCGGTGTCCTAAAAAGTGAATAGTTTTTAGATATACAGAATTTAATAAGCAGTGCTTTTATCAATAAAAAAAAACTTACCAATATTCGATTGGAGAGCATGCCATAGTACTTGTCTATAAGGTCAGGCCTGCTGAGCACGAACTTGCCGACGAGGTCGACGGCCGCCTCCCGCACCGCGGTGGACTGGTCGAGGAAGGACCTGTTCACGCCGATCTGCATGTCGGGCCGCGCCAGCACCGAGGGGTCCGCCTCCACAATCATAGTCAGGCACTTCATCGCCTTCGTTCGAATGGCTATCGTGTTCTCGCAAAGTATCACCAATATCTTTCGGAGATATCTGTCGAAACTTTGCGAGAATGATCGCTTAGAGGCGAGATATTGTGATATCAGTTCGGCCCCGCTATAGTCGATGTAGGACTGCATCACCTGCACCTGAGTCCCGCCCTGGTACCTGAAGGGTCGGATCTTCTCGAGAAAGAAATGTTTCCGCCGCTCTATCGTCTTGAACTTCTCCGCGGACATGACGGCGCTCGAGGAATGTCTCTTATCGACCTTCGATTCCTTTAATCCGCTGTCGCTGTCGTCGTCCGGCTCGGATTCTTCGTCGCTGGTCTCGTCCTTGTATCGCTTCTTCGATTTATTTTTCGGCCTTTTCGTCGGCGATGCTTTTGGCTGGATGACCATGTCTCTGTACCACTGCGTGATATAGAAATGTCTTGCGCAGTTCCAAGCTTGGTCCTTTTGTCCGTTAATCGCTAAATAATCTAATAAGACTCTCTGTAAGAATTCAGTCCTCTCTTCATCTTCGTCCAGTCCAGATGTAGTGGTCTGTTTATTAAAGAATACATGATATTACACTTTGAACAAATAACTTTGTAATTGTATCAGCTGTAGTTGGACACGGTACCTGGGTGTGGCCGGCGTCCTTCTCCTCCTCAGCGCGTATGTCCCTGACGACAGCATCCATGGTGCTGAGCTTGGCGCGCGAGTGTACGCTGTCACGCCGCAGCCGCGCTGCCACCAGCCCCAGGTACTCCAGCGACGCTACGCGCACCGACATCTCCATTGACTTGTCTGACATGTACTTCACCTGCACAAGTATATTTTCATTTCATTTATGGTAATATATTTTTTTTTTCATGTTTTAATTATATAAGATTGTTCAAATAAATAACATTGAATTATTTTAGTTCAGTTCAACTCACCAGCATAGTTCCGAGCAGACTGAGAAGTAGTTCAGTGGCTGGCCACTCGGGCTTGTTAACAGTGGTAAGTAGGTCATGCACAAAGTTCTCAAATAGAGGTCTAAAATCTACCTCCTCTGATCGACTTCTGCACTTGTTGAGGAATGACGTGAGAAATGTACCACCTACGCTAATTGCCGCTTCGTACTTAGATATAATTATAAGATCTTTATCTACTTGCTGTAATTAAAATAAAAATGTTCATATGATAATGGTTATTGACAAAAAAAAATTGAAACATTTTTTGTAATATTAATCTAATAATGATTCATGTTATTTTTCAAATAAAATTCTAAGAAGTATATGGGTAGGTATTAATTAGGGCTTTGTCACATCTAATTAGGGTAGACAGAAGCTCTTCAGTCATATGTATATTTTATTTCACTTTTCACTTACTTTTTTGTTGTCAGCTTCGCTGTGTTCCTTGTCTTTCTCCTTATCCTTGTCTTGTGTTTTGCACATGGTCTCCGGCAATGTGACGACACACTGCACCAGCTGCAGAACCAGCGCCGTCAGCATCTGTATGTGCTGGTCCGAGCTCAGTTGGAACGAGCGCAAGTTGTGTTTCGAGCTCGGTATTCGAGCTATCGACGCCAATATATCTTCTAGTAAGAGTCGTCTATGTTGTTCGTATTTTGAGAATATCTAAAATGAAAAAAAAATAGCATTAATAATGAAGCTATTGATATTATATTTAGTTATTAGTTGTTGATAAAAATTATTAATTTATGGAAGCCTTTATTTTCAACACTTATGTGTTGAATAGTTTATATTTGTGTATAAAATTAATCATAGACAGAAAAAATAGCAAATACGCCTATTACTGAGTTAACAGTTTACTTAATTTATCAGAGGACGTGAAAAACCATACGAAATACAAAAAAATCTTACCGTGGTTACAAGCTTCAATGCTGACAGTTGTAATTCACTAATATTTTCAACAAAGAAAGGGGACACTCCGACAGTGGAGGCGTGCAACACCGTGGTGTCGGTGAGGTGGTGTGCGGCGAACAGCTCGGCGAGCAGTGTGACGCACTCGTGCGCGTGCGAGTACAGCTCGCGTACGGCTCGGTTCGACCCCGACCCGCCCCCGCTGCGCCGCGTCGCGTTACCCGCCCCACCCCCGCGACGCTTGCGACCGTCCACTGCGAATTATTTGTTTATCTTACTAATATTACAAATGCGAATGTATCGATGTATGAATGGATGGATGTTTTAGAAGGTATATCCAAAACGGAAAAGTCAGATGTAAGTATAGATGTAGTCCGTTCGCGCGAACGGAGTCGCGGATGACATCTAGTTATATTATAGAATCAAACACATAATGCTTTCAATATAGATGTAGACCAATGTTTTAAGGAAGTAACAACAATCGGTGGATACTTTACATCAAATCCACTCTAATTAGTTTCAAATTCAAATAAAGAAATGAAATAATAAAATTATGTTTACCTTTCTTTTTGTATGTTGATTGAATACTATATACAGGATCGTAGACACAATATATTGTGTTGTTAAGTTGAAACTTTATAAATAATATAATTCTATCTATAACATCTTCTAGGAATATCCTCTTGGGCATACTCGGTGACGTCATTATGTACAAAGCCGTGAGGCAGGCGTCAGACGCACACATCACTCTCTCTAGCGCTGATTCTATCCAAATTTGTCGCATTTCTTCACTGTCTTCCTGTAATTTAAAAAAAATATATATTTATAGGAATTATTAAAATTTTATAAAATTAAAATAGGATTTTGTACTTACAGGATCACCTAATAAAGACATTTTCTCAGCAGCTCTAATATTTTTTTCCAATATGCTTAACAATCGAACTAATCTATCACTCGGAATGGCTTCCATAGCACCAAGATTTTTTAATTTCGCCGCTTCTGAGCACAACTCTTGCAGTTGATAGCGGGGTAATAATAATTCTTCAGGAATTTCGGGTCCCTCTGAAATTATTAATAATAATTTAAATTTCCTAATAGAAAATATGCATATTCAACACCAAAACATTAAAATATACGAATTATTTATGCTACATTCTCAATCAGGACATAAACAAGCACTAACTTAGCATATCAATATTGATTAAGGAAGCACATAAAATATTTTAGAATTGAAATCATTAAAAATTAGATTTTTTTGTGTTTTAAACTTTGCGTAAAATGGATTAATTTCTCACCCATTTCATCTGTTATAATAACATCATCATCAATAGTTTCAAATACAGCATCAATCAATTTGCTAAATCTCTGATAAGTATTGGTTTCCATTAGTTCATCCACTGACAGCATTTCAAGTACAGGCACAAGCCTCTTCTCTACTTTACGCAGTTTTGGTCGAACTGCAACAAATTTTTTTAACAATTTTAGACATAAAAAAACATCATATACATATAGAATTACACGCAGTCGCCCTCGATTTCCTCAGAGCAGAATTAAAAATATAAGTAGCCTATAAAATGTCCGAGTGCAACAGCTCTCGTCAAAATCCCGACAAAATCGGTCCATCCGTTCCAGAGATAATCCGTAACAAATGCGACATTACGCACAGACGTACCGACAAATGTTAAAAATTGTTTTTTGATTCAGCAACACATATGTTTACGATATATGCCTTTTTTTCGAGCTTATATAGACACTACAATTTGAATTATATGTATAGATTTAGTGTTAGAAAAGTTTTTTGTTGCATATAGGGATATTTGATACATTATCTATGAGTATGTAAAAAAAATTCATACCAATAGCAGCCTCAGCTTCCTCCTTTTTACTGGCTTCTTCATGTTTTCTCTTCACAGCTTCCCAATTCCTCTCCCGAGCTAAATCAATTGCCTCTCTTTCTTTATCTACAGTGGGATTAGAGACAGTTGATTTTGCCTTCAAAGGCAGATTGTCATCCGAGTCAGACTCTATTGCACTACTTTTTCTCGATCGTCCATCATTTGCAAAATCATGCTTTTTTAAAATTCCCTCCTATCAAAACACAAAGAAGTCAATAAACACATATAAATAGTAGGAATATTGAATATTGTATTACACACTTATTACAAAAAAAGTATGACAAAAATGTAACATTAAAAAAATTAAATTACAATATACTCACAGAAAGGCGGCCAATTTTGACAACCGGATATTTATTATTCATGATGTTAGGTGTTTTAGTGGACAATTCCAGTTTATCTTGTGTGGTGGATTGCTGCGGGGCGTACGGCGCGCCCATTGATGGCTGAGGTGCTTGCGGCTCGTGGCGCAGAGGTGAAGGTGCTACACTGGCCTGTGCTGGTGACTGACCCGTCATTACATTACCATCTAAAAATTTTGTTATTTATTATTTACTCTGTTTCCATTTTTTCTTTATCTTTTATATACAGGTGTACATATAAGTCTAAATTTTAAAATTTGATTTATGTCAACAATTCATACCAAACATTAATGTTAACTGTTAAATAAAAATACACATTTTAAAACTGAATAAAGTGTGCATTCACTTGTTTGTGAAGTACAATTTTATATGGCCTACTCATATTTAAAACTGTCTTAAATATACTAGATGAATATTATTTATTTTAGGTTATTAATGAAAATTATGATTCCAATACACATACCCTGTTCGAATGGCTTTTCTTGAGTTTGTAACATTACTCTTTGTTGATCTTGTAGATTTCCTGGTGACATGGAAAGAGGATCTTTGTCTTCATTCAAATTGGTACCAAATCTATTGTCTTGTACTAGACTGTTATAAAATCCGCCATTTTGAGGATTAGTACAGGGTGTGTTTGATATGGGGCTTGTATAGATGTTGGATTGATTTGTACTGGTCCATGAGGGGGAGATATTATTTTGAGCTGTAATATTGACTTGTTGACCCGGCCGTGCTTGAGAGGGTGGGGAACCCATGTGGACATGCGGTGATGACTGACAGGGTGTTGCTAGCAATTGTTGATTTGGGATTGGACCCGAGTGTACTGCAGTTCCATGGGAGGATGGGCTGGAGTGTGCTGCACTGTGAGATGAATAGTTAAATGTTGATGATGGTGACATCCCATTGAACTTGGATGAATGTAAATGATTGCTCCAGTGATTTCTTTGTTCGTTCCTCTGATCAAATATATTTGGATTGACATTAAGGATTGCTTTTAGTAATTCCGGTGTATCCTGTTGTGGAGAAGGACTAACCGCATTTGGAATGCTTTCATCTTTTAAATCACTGTAAAAATAAAATCATATTTAGAGGATTATAAAAGGCAAGTGTACATTTCTTGATATGCCATCTGGGTGCCAAGACATGTTGCATACACCTGAAAATCACGTAAACAAAAAATTTTCATGCTAAAACTTACATGTGTTGTACAGAAGTTTGCATGAGGGATTGCAATAATAATGACACTAAGTTGTCATCTCTAGTTGCAAGTAGAATTGCCGCTTCTTCAGCAACTCTGGGGTGAAATAACTGAGACTTATTGTTTAATGTTGACGGTAAAGGTGTAGGTAGAGGTAGCACTGGTAACACTGAAAAATATTGATATTGTATCTCATAATTTATAAAGTTACATTTATGCAACTGTGAGTATTATAATATGTAAAAACTCGACAAAATATCATTGTGAGGTAAAGAATTTTTATCAAAACACCCTTAAGTCAGTTGAGGTAAAAATGTGCATCTAAAAGAACATATACAACTTCAGTTCTTATGGATTTCAGCAGCTTAAAAAGTACCACTGAATAATTTATTATTAATGTTGTAATATTAACTTCCAATATAGTGATTGTGACATTGTATTCTTAATTAAGACAACTGATATTACTTTGTGTAACCATATAGAGTTTCCACTGTATTTAAACTATAACAGAATGTTTTATTAGTTTTAAATACTGAGAAAAAGAAATCACACTGTAGATACATTTTGTAAGACAAGTTAATCTAAATAGCTCTAGCTAAACTGCTATATATAACTCTGTTACTAAGATTAATATCTTATTTTCAAATTACATATATAATTAATATCCATTGTTGTTTAATATTAAGGAATGGAAACTATTTGGTTTTTTTTTATTCATAGTACAATATGAGATTCTTACAATACATAGAATTGCTTAGAAACAAAAAATAAATTAGGTATGTAAAAGGATTGATATCCAAGATTAATAATAAAATATATTATTATAAGGTTTAGCAACATATAAAATGTAGTTTTCTTTTCAATGTGTGCTATTTTGCAGATTGCAATTCTAATTAATATCTAGGTTATAACAATTCTTCATATTTTCTCACCCGAAATCAACTTTGTGGGAGTGGGTCTTTTGGTAAAATTGTAATTTTAAAGGTCAATATTAAAGTTGAGGTAATAATTTATTTTAATCTTAAGTTAATTTAAAAAATAAAACTATCACTATTATTGAAACTGCTTCCTCACCAAAAAAACATAAGTATTACTCATTGAGCACAGTACTGCATACATATGTACATAAAATAAGAGTATGTAAGTTGTAAAATTTTAAGTATTATCAATTTACAAAGGGAAAATGTAATAAAACAATATTTGAATTAAGTTTAACAGAATATTTAAGAAATTCTACAAGTCAATAGGAAATTAGTTGTTAATTATCATTACAAGTACTTACAATCTGTCAAACTGGCTACACCTGCTAATGTTGTAATAGGGACACTTGGAATATCCCTCTCATTCATTTTGATCGGAATTTTGATTTATTTTTCCAACACTACTAGTGATATCCTAGAAGTCAAAAAGAAAGTCTTGGCTGTCGTATTGTAACATACACCATTAGAAGTTGTTTGCGTAGCCGCCGAATCCATTATAGTTTCATATTCACGAACGCGGCACTTAAATTGTTTAAGTTTTATTTCACATACTATACCATTTAAAATTCATAAATTATTTTTCCGAAAGTAACTAATAAATCCAAAGATTGTTGTGAAAATAGGGCACCCGTCAGTTTGATGCTTTGTTGTGCGTTGTGCATCAAAACGAAGGTCAGCGCATCTGGACGACACTCCCAGTGGAAAGTACTGAATGTTGTTCATTACAATCTAATTTTTTTCTTCTATTTAATACTTTCAAATACTCACAGAAACATTATGTTAACTATTTATATCCAGGACAAATCAAACATAATCCTAACATTTAGATAATCAAGGAATTGTGACTCAGTGTTACCAGTAATAACTTTATTTTACTGCAATAGTTTTTTGCTGGCGAGTAAAAGATTTTATACAAATTAATTATTTTCTACACTTTTCTTCGCTAAATTCTTAAATGTTTTAAGAGCAATTTAAATAATATTCATTCGCCAATACTCTAAATACTACTTAATAAGAATATAACATTGAACATGGTACACACTCGCATAAAATTTCTTTGGTGTTGTGAAATCGAAATTTAGATTTGCTTCCCCTATGTTAAAATACGTAAATTAATATGTATTAACTTACCAGGATATTAGAATGTCAGTTATACTTCTAATTGCCAGAAAATACAAAATCATTTTTATTGGGTAAAAAGAATAAACTTCATCAAACCGGTTTATAGGCTGCCCAGAAAAATAAACTATTTGCTACATTGTGGCAAATCTACACAACTAGTCCACTGTATTAGCGGCAACGATTGCATTAAAAAAATCGTTACCATGGCATATACCGACATTGTTGTTTGTATTAAAGTATTTTATTGTAATCACAATATAATTTATGGCTACCTGATAAATGGATGTTAAAATACATGCGTAGTAAATATAAGTTGAAAAGTATTTATAGTCACGTAGAAAAAAATGTGTAGGCAGTAAGGCATGTCGAAAAACTAATTATTAATTTTAAACAAAATGTTTCAATATCAAAAGAGATTGTACGTCTGTGCGATGTCAACTCAAATGTCATTTACAAGCAAGTAAACGAAGGATCAAGTTCAAAAGTTCAAAGTCAAATATTGGATAAATGAATACATGTAAACGGACAGATACAACAAAATTAACGTTTTTATAGTTCTCAGTACCTTATTGCAAGGCAATCGAAAACAAAATTGTAATATTCTTATTAACTGAATGCTAAAAACAATGAAGGTCATAGGAAAAGAATCTGCCCTTTGGTATCTCCAATATTTTGGCATTCCATTATCTTTGGGGATAGTATTGTATAAGATAATTAACAATTTTTCTTTACGTAAACGCAGAGCCACATTACAAGGAAAGGTAAGGCTTACCTGCGTGATAGTTGCTAATGTCATATAACCTAGAGAATCTACAATAGAAAACATTAACATAACATTTTCAATTATGTAAACATGCAACCAGAAGTGGTTTTACAAATTTATATTTACATTTACAATGTTATATATAGTAAATATTTCTTTAATTTTATCTAGGTTGTTGTGATTACTGGCGCAAGCTCAGGCATTGGAGAGGCTCTTTCCCATGTATTTTATCAGCAAGGATGTAAAGTAGTAATGGCATCACGAAGGAAATCCGAACTAGAAAGAGTAAAGCAAGATCTTATATCGAAAAAAATGGCAAGTATTTCAAGACTCTTAACCTTAAAATTATAATAAAAAAAATTAAACTTAATTTTTATTAATTTTAGCAGGGAATCAGTATTGAGCCTATTGTCATTGAATTAGATCTAGGGGAACTTGACCAACTGGAAAGTTTTGTAGATAAGGTCCACAGTCTTTGCGGACACATTGATATATTGGTAAACAATGGAGGTATTTCCCATCGTGGATCTATACTGCATACAAAACTTGATGTGTATAAGAAAATTATGAATGTAAATTATCTAGGGTCTGTTGGATTAACAGCAGGTACTATCTTTAGCATTAAGTTTGTATTTAGTGTAAGTTTTAAATATTAGTATTACTGTGTAATAGGATTTCCACAGAATAGTAAGGTTTGCACATTAATTCCTGATTTAAACTTGCTTTGTTTTTTAAAAATTTTGTCTTATTGTCGTAAAAAATGTTTTATTTTTTTATTTTAGCTGCTTTACCAAAAATGGTTGAAAGAAAAAGTGGCCATATAGTCTTCATAAGCTCTGTGCAAGGATTAATTGGTTTACCTGAACGTTCAGCATATGCTGGCTCAAAGCATGCGATGCAAGCATATGCTGATTCTTTACGTGCAGAAATGAAACAACATAACATCAATGTATCTGTAATAAGTCCTGGATATGTCAAAACTGCTGTTTCAATTAATGCTCTTACAGGATCTGGGGAACCACATGGAGGTTTGTATTTGGAATTAAAAATGTTCGTTTAGTCATAAATGTCATGCTTATTTAATGAGATGTTAAAGTTTTTCATATCAAAATCTTTTCTGATTTGGCATATGTCTGAATGGCATTGGATGTTACAATTTTGATTAAAAATCAATGTATTGTTACCAACCGCAATAAAACAGTGTTCTGCAGCAACTTGTGCAGTGTCGGTCACTTCGCTATTCAGCAATTTCAAGTGGCCGCTCGCTCGTTTGCCACCTTATGATATTAAAAAAAAGTGTTCTAAGTTGCTGAGATGTTTTAAAATCAAAATATAGAACTAAAAAAATATTTATTAGAGTCTAATTAAAAACTTTAATTTCAGTAATGGATTCAAGTACAGCTGCTGGATTTTCAGCCGACTATGTTGCGGAGAGGATTGTGGATACTATTGTTAATAAGGAAAAGGAATTGATAATATCTCAGTTTATGGGACATTATGCAATACTTGTTCGACGCACTATACCATCATTATACTTTTACTTTGTTGCGCGTAGGGCGGCAAAGACGTAAAGATGCGTTAATAGTTTTCCATTTAAAATTTGGATAAAGTAAAAACAGTTGCATTTAATTTACTCTATTACATTGTGATGGTTAAAAAATAAGTAATTTATTGATGGGATGATGTTCATTGACCTTTGAATTTTTCTAACATAATGTGGAATTTGTAGATCTTATAGAAAATATATTCATTGTCAGGGAATAGTGATAAATGTTAAGAAGCTGTGAATGCTAACCAAATAAAAAAAAATTGTATTTTGTTTTCTTTAAAGATTATGTTCACTATTAATTTTAATTATATCTTAAATATGAAAATAATGGAATAATTATAAGGTGTAAGCACTGATTTTATTTGTGTAAAGTGCATGGGCACAGCTTACTGGTGATGTCATTTTTGGTTATAAATATAATGGCAATAAAATAAATGAATACAAGTTATTTGTTATTAATCCCTTAATTACCTTTATGTAACGGTAAACAAAAACAGAAATTTGACTTTATAAAATAACACATTCTCGAACAAAATGCAAATAAAAAGTAACAAAATAATGTCAAGAATAACCTCGAATACTCTGTCAAAGGTACGTAATGCAACTATGTAGATGTCAATGGGCAGCTTTGCTATTTTGGCAAATACAAGTGGCCTGTGGCATATATAAAGATCTGGAAAGTTCTGTGAAAAGTTAAGCCTACTAGTGCTAGTTACAATATAAATACAAAGGATGCTGTTTTTAAACAAAATCTTATAAGCATAGACTCATTTGATCACATAGTTTTCTATGGGTCTAAATAAAAGATATGTTTCTTTGACACTTATTAACATGTTACCACTGTTAACAAGTATCATGTAATTTCAACAAAATGCAGTTACAACTCTTTTCCCTAAAGCAACCTTAAGAATAAAGAAATATTACTTTGTACAGGAATTATCTAATTCTATATTAAATAACATATACAATAACTGTAACCTTTTTTATACAACATATTTAATAACAATTTTCTACACAAGGCTGAGAAGAAACTTACTACAACTAATATTTTAATCTACTTTACTGATTAAAACATTTTAATCATAAGAATATTTTAATTCAATCATAGAATAGAATTTAATTTTTGTAAAGCACAAAACACCTATTCTGATTTTAAGCATTCAAATTATACCTAACACATTTTATTTAAAAATGTTGTATATTCGCCACAGGCAGATGGCAACTGCGCTAAAAGAAATAGTGCTATGTAATAATATTTTTCTTGTATTATCTGTGCGTACAAGGACAACTGGCGATGCAGATGTAAGATCACTCAGAACAGGCAGAGTTGCCAAATGTCTGCGATCTTTTTCTTCTTGATATTTACAGCAGGGATCCCATTGCCATGATAATGTATAACAACCAGCACATAGAACTGAAACTACTCCAAATGGAGTGCAGGCCAGTGAGCTCCAAACAATACCTGAAATTGAAATTGTTAAACAAATTATAAATTTGATATGAGTCCAGAAGTTAATATAAACTTTCATATTAAATATGTCAACATAGAAGAATGCAAGCGTATATTTAGATGAGAGAAAAGTCTTTTAAAATAATTAATTTACATTATTATTGTATGTACTTATTCTACGTGTAGTAACATTTTATGTTATATAACATAACTTTTCAATGCAGTACATAGGTCAATATGTTATCTGTTATCGTTACTTCCGAAAACATTATTAACAAGTACCAAAATGATGTTATTGTTAGAAAACTTATACTAATACACAAGTTACATCATTAGTTTGTACAACATACATTGAATTAACGACTAAAGTGTTTTAATTCTTTATATAAGACTAAAATTTTTACGATTTCTGTAATTTATGATACTTTGCTATGTACTAACCTGAAGTAATGCTACACAGTCCACTGTAAACAGAAACTTTATGAAGAAGATTTCCTACACATATCCATCTAGCTGTCTCTTCTCCAAGTGGTTCTGGTTCAATGACGATAACACTGACTCCAGCCTCCAGTGCTCTTTCCAATTCCATTTCAAATTTAATATGTGCATTTTCACTGTCATATACTTCTCTAATTATAGCTACACTGGACGGTTTCAGATCACTACAAAAAATATGTATTTTAAAATAATTGTAAAACTTTCATAATATAACTTTTTGGTAATAAATGATATTTATGTTAAAAAAAATACATATTTATCATTATAAGAACAGTAAATTCTATAAATTTTATTTTAAGAATCTATTATTTACACACCTGTCACTTTCATCACCCGCCATGTTAACTATAGACAAAATAAATGTCTATTGTCGTTGATAATTGGCATAAACAAGCACAATTCGGAAATCAACTTTATCTTTGATTACTCGATAAAAACTGTTCTTCGAGTTTCATCACAAAAAACTGAGAGTCTACTGTAAAAGTTTTCTTTTTGCGGTAGTTTGTTTATTTATATAAATACAAACCGTACAAATACCGTAGGGTTTGGTTTTTGATAAATAATACTGTTTTTTACTGGCACCCAACATTTTTGCTGATTCTACTGTATTTTATGTATGGTCATCGATAAACCCCAAAATATTCTACAATCCATAATAAAGGTTTATAATTTGAGCCATTTTTTACCTGTATTGAACCTCGGTTTATGTTCTCGAGTTATTAAGTTTATTCCAAGATTCAAGTAACATTGGAAGTGTAATTCAAGCTACAACCACTTCATCTACCACTATACTCCTACACATGAAGTTATTACATCAACATCCGTCATAACTTTACTCTTGATGGATCGTATTTTCTTTATATTTTGACGATCGATCTATTATGTTATTGATATTGTATTTCATCCTGGATAAAAATTGTTTACATTGAAATAACTCCTGAAGTGATTGGTCTGAATTTAAAGCGATTAAAAAAAATGATGACCATATTAAAGTGTAATAATAAAATATGCTTTTTCCTTCACTTACAACTGTCGCCCACAAGCGCCGTTCTAAAATCCGCTTTCCTGATTAGGCAAAGGTGAATGTTGCGAAGTTAGTTGTAAATTTTTAATACCGCTTAACTCGTTTGTACTTTGAAATTATTTTAAGACTTAATTCATTTTCCTTAGGTACATTTTGGATTAACTTTAAGTCACACTTACGTCATACATCGCCATTCACTCGGTCGCGTTTAAAGCTAAGCCGAGATACATATAAGGAGAGTGTGGGTGCAAGGCTGACCTTACAGGTACTGCCCACAGGTTTTTAGTAAATATTCGTATGATTTCCCGGCATCCCACGTTCAGATTTTATTAACACCTTATAGTTTTATTTCTTATAATTGATTTAACAGACCATTAACATTCAGATATCTAAACAAATAAATAAGATTTAAAATAATTGAAATTCTAGCGTGAGTAATGTTTTGTAAGTAATGTATTAATCTATAGTGTGCAATATTAAGCCAATACCAAAACTATCATGTTATAAAATACTTCACTCCGCCTTCGTGCTTAAAAGCACGACGTACCTTTAGGCTATTCGAGCTTTTATCAACAAATAACAATAGTCGATTGTTTATGGTGTGTTATTCTTTTTGTAAGTCTATGATTCTTTCGACACGCTAAGGAAAACATCTTTTAATCACTAAGTCGATACAGTCAAAACAAACATGTAGAATTAGAAAATACTTTAACAAAAACTTACACATGGGGAATTTCACAAGACAAAATAATTCAATATCGTTTAAGAAACAGATGGAGAAATATTTGAATTTAATTATATATTCAATATTCTTGTTAATACAGATGTTATCATAATTAGGCGTACTCATATACATCTATATATATAAAAGAAAGTCATGTTAGTTATACTATTTAAGAACGGCTTTGCCGATATGTCTGAAAATTGGTGAGGAGCTGAGAGCCCGGAGACGGACATGGGATACTATTTATTCATTTTTTTTCAAATTTATGTCTTGAAGAGCTGCTTTTTATTTAACTTACTAATATTATAAATGCGAATGTTTAGATGGATGTGATGTGGATGGATGGATGGGTGTTTGTAGATATCTTTAGAACGGCTGAACGGTTCTCGATTAAATTTGGCATACGTATAGAAAATAGTCTGAAAGAACACATAGGCTACACTAATTAAGTGTTAATTCTTTATACATCCAAGAGGACGGAGTCGCGGGCGACAGCAAGTTAGTTATACATATTGTACACGATCAATTTAAGTTAAATATATTATTTTTGAATTATATGCAAACGATATACGTTGTGAGTATAATTACTAGATGCGTAAACAACATCGATGTCAGATAAAATTCATATGTATATAATTGAAGTGTTTCAAAACCTTTTATGATGCAAACAATAAAAAATTGATTAAGTCGAAAAATTGCGACCGGTGTAACAAACTGGTTATCCCAAAAAGTAAAAGCGAAGACTCGAAATCCTTTATTTTTATTCGTGGACGCTCCTTTCCAATGGTAATTTAGGGCTCGGTGGTTCTGAGAAAGCAGCCTTGAATACAAAGATTTTGGTTATTGATTCAATGTTATTTGAAGGTTAAAACTTTTTAGAGATCTCTCTCTTAAATGATATATGACTCAGAACGATAAAAAGGAGCGTTAATATGTATTGGAAAGGAATCGCATATGTTACGATTTGACGTAAGAAAAACTTTGTTGTCTTTATTTTAATGTTATTTTTACTATTTATACCTTTGGCGATATAACAAGGTACACTTATATGAAGGTTCTTTAAATCTAAAAATAACATAGTGAAACCGGTAATAATTTTTATTTTATCATAGTTGCGTATTTTAAAAAAAACGTTATATTTATTAACAAAGTTCGATAACGGCGTACAGAGACATATTCATTAAGCCATCTATGAAAGTAGGCTAAAATTAAACCTTTAAATCGGATATAGAGCTATCACCAAATGAAAAGAAATCAGATAAAGCAAGTTTAACTTTGTATTTAATTTATATGTTTAATATTATTTCGTTTCATAAAATAATTTCTTTGAAATGATAATATTAGGAGGGAGACTCCATGTATTTCTTTGTTCGATATTTCGGCTTCATTATAATTCCACTATCATGAGCGACTTTTTGTCTTCTCCTTACTTCGATACAATACTGCTCTGTTATATGACGAATAATGCATGACCAGGGGAATGTTTTTGCTGCAATTTTCTTTACTGCATATATGTAAGCATCGGCAAGCAAGTAAAACATTTGGCAATACTCGTGTCACTATATAAATTAAAAGTATACAAGACAGTTAGATTTGTTTAATATCTGCAGAGGTATTTCTGCCTTCTTTTTTATTATTTATTTTAATAATTAAAAAGAATTTTGAGTCTTTTTATTAAAGTATAGACATTTGTCATAAAGGAATATGCTTCTAACTCGAGGTTATAATTTATTTAAGCACGAGGTTAAAGTACAAATATAGCAAATCGCAACTTAAATATTAGTTTGCTATGTTAACTGCGCTATAAACGCTTTTCATAAAGGATCTCTTCGCTTGGCCATAAAGGATACTCCGAGGTTATAGCCCTCTCCGATTTCTTTTTTCATTTTATGGGCAGACATAATAGTGTAGAAATTGCTAGTGTGCAAATTGCCAGTGTTAAAAGCTGAACAGCTTTTAGGTTTATTTTATTATAAACTCGACGCGTAAAGTTTTATAAATAGAACATATTTACTATTTTAACAACTTTAATTATTTATCTGTCGTTATTACTTATTCTTCAGATTCTTATATCTAGAGTTTTTAAAGTAGCTTATTTACGAAAGCATTCTCTGGAGCTATTAAAAAAAAATTAAATCACAAACTTATTCTCCTTATAATGTTTGGGGTAGTTTCTTATTACTCTACGCATTTTGTATAATGTTTACATTTTCCGCACCGTTCATAAAGTGTACCGAGTTATTTTTAAAGAGACGTTTAGCGTCCGAACAGGAGGGCGTTAAACAAGTTTTTGTACCTTCAATAATATTAAAAAGAACCTTGTTTATGTTACAGTTTTACGATCATCTCTTCTCTCACTTTTTTGTCCAATTAAATTTGTTTTTCTTTGCTTATCAACTTCCTTTTGTCACCAATATACTTAGAGACATCTTTTGAAAAAAGGAATTATATGTAAGCTTGTCTGACCGTGGATTTACATTGCTAAACCACTTATTGTTTTCCCGTTCATTGTCTTAAAAAATAGTGAGATAAAAGTTGTTTTAAGGTTGTAGTATTTTGGATCAAAGGAAACCTTTGCATCGTAGACCACTGATTCTCTTACATCCTATATAATGTTTTTCTACAAAATGATAGTTGGTTGGGGGCATGACCGTTAGATAAGTTGCCTCGCTAGCTTGAGACGGAAGCAGCCGTATCCTGACTAGGAGTAGATGTCCGCATAATCACTCAAATGCAGCATTCGAAACCAGTATTCTGTAGTTTTAAACTGGCAACGTAACGTTTATGTTTTAATTGCTTCGATTACAATAACTAATGCAATGTTTTTTAAAGCATTGATTCATCGTTGTTCAATTTTATCTGAGATACTAACAAACCTTATTTTAGATTCCTTCCTTCTTGAAGCTTTCCATTTGGAATAAATCATTTTTTATATTTTTCTTGTATTCCATAATGGTTTTCTGCCTTAATGATTGCGGCAATTTTCTAACATTATGATTTATTGCTTTAACAATAGATGGTACAAAACTAATCTTGTTTCGAGATATCCATTTAAGCATCCTGCAAGAACTTGTGATTGGAAGTCCCGCTCTCATTATGATTCAATAATTTCGGTTTAAAACATTAAGAAATTGCTGTCAATTTATCTGCCCGTGAAATGGAATTTATTATATTTTATGTATTAAATCCCGGCTGTGACGCATTAATATGTTTGATGTTTTTGTAGTATTCGATCCTCGCATCAGATATGTATCTAATAGCAATAAGCGTACAGAAGCTAATTACATTTCTGGTTTATTTTTTGTGTCATATTGTATGTGTCTTTAGCTTGCCGTCTCGCTCTTGCATATATTAGGTGCGATGTTGGTATCGCGGCGTCATTTGCTAGGGTCCGTCCACTCCGCTTCCCCCTCCCCCGACAGTGTCTTCCCCCCGCCACGGTCACTGAGCACTCTGACCTCTTGCTGTGTCTACTAGAGATGTTACATCATTTTATACTTAGTTATCGTTATTGTAAAATACATGATTCGCAAAAAAACTTCTTACTTCAACACTCAACGTACGTTAATCGGTCTATGTGCGTGAATTTAGTATAAGAAATCTTTATTAAGGATCCTTTACTACTACTAATAAAATCAGTTATACCGAAGAATAAAATTTTTAACTTTTTAGTTATAAAGTTATAAGGAAGATTGCTAGATTGGTTTCTTCTTCATCAAATATAATTAAATAAAGATTTATATTTAGTGACCTATTCATCCACTGACATAATTTGTGCTTTCCATATAAAAGACATCAACGGGAATATTTTCATTTCCTATATACACCATACGGACATTCCATATCATGTTTACAATTTGTTTCAATTGTTCAATTCAAAAATTAATAATATATTTTATTTGATTCCTTTCTATTACTAAATAAAATATAATTTAACAGTTTTTACAAAACATATTTTGGTGTAAATATGACAACGCAAAATGCAGTATAAAACAAGTAAACACTTTCGCATTTTACAAATTATTTGTAAGGTATCGTAATCGAGTTTACAGAGGATAATCCTTGAAAACGTACACACATTACTCTCAGCTAGGCATTCAATGTGGTCAGTTTATTTTTGTTACTTTTTTCTTACTTGAATGTTCTGTAAGCACTTGAATAGTATAAATTGAAGCAGATAACAGGGTTGGCTTATTTATACTCCTTGAATTTCTCGAAAGATAATTGAAAAAAGAAATCTATAAAACGTTAATGCTTATATTATGACTAGCTGTTGACTGCGACTCTGCGAAAAAAACACTTCATAAGTAGCCCATGTATTCTTCCATGCTATGTTCTACATTTATGCCAGATTTCAGCGAGATCTATTAAGCCATTTTTGCGATACCTTTTAAGAAACATCCATCAATCTATCCATCCATCTGAATTCCATCGCACAGCCGCGTTGTGGAACTGTTTTCGGCGGTATTTCCAAACCAATACGACTTAGGATCCTTCAAAAAGCGAGCATACCATTTTCTTAAAGGCCGGCAACGAATCTGCATTTCCTTTAGTATTGTCTTATGTATGTCTACTTGTTATTATTTCATCTACCATACTACGCGAGTATAAAATTATTGAGAGTTTTTCTAATTAAAATAAAATTTGGTACAAAATTTTTGATTCCAATTTCTTTTCTCAAATTTATTGAAAAGTATCGAAACTAGATCTATTAAATCCACTTTTATGATGCCGTTAAAAATTTATTTGAATAATTTTTCATTTTTAAAAATAGGAAGCAAAGAGTTGCGACCAATTGCACGGACCGTCAACAACAAAAGAATGGGAACTGGCCGTTAAACTCAGTGGACGTTGATTCAAAACAAATGCCTGGGAAATTTTCTTTCTACTCTTTTGATATCCCTAGAATTCCTACAAAGTGCTAAGCTCCGTCGTTTGTTATGCGGAAAGTAAATGATTGGAATAATTTGCACGCGTCAGTACACACGTAGCTTTAAATTTATAAAATTATAGCTTTAAGAATATAAAAGATAATCTATTTATCGTTTCTTTTATTCAAAAAAATCTGGAATCATAAAAATTGGCAATTGAAAGTTTTTGTAAATATAATAAATAAGAGAGTTATGAATACATATTTAATAGCATGACTAATGTTAGTCGTCTTCTCAAGTCGTCTAGTCAACCTTTTCTTATAAGGGAGGGGAGATGGAATTATCAGAAGAAGAGACTTGTGAGAAGGGGAAATATCTTCTTTACAAATACAGTTAACCATGGGAGACGGTCACCTAACTATTTTGGCGAAGTGACCGTGAATCAAGTGGCTGCTTGCTTTGCCACCTTTTTTTGTAAAATAGTTGTGTGGATTAATGTATCATATGTGAGTGATTCCTTTGATTGGATCAAGTATTTCACCACCATAGTGATATTAGATCATTATATTAGAAAAAAAAACTTCATAACGATTACTTAATATCGAAGCATCCGCTTGCAACAATATAATAGGTTATTAGTCATGACGTTGGTGGTCCAAGGCAACAATATTTTTTATCTTTGTTAACATCAAGTCGCCGCATCACCACAGAGTATAAAAACTTTTGGTTTTTCTCGGTTACTGGATCTTTTGTACGAATACGGAGCAATTTTATCGAGGATATAAGTACAATTAAAAAAACTAATTGGTTTAATGTTAGATTCAGAAATGAAAAACTTTGTTTTTTAGTATCCTGATTTTGTTATGACGATTCATGTATTACAATTATCAATATGCTTTGTGCTGTGTTTTACTGAATTTTAAACTATTAAATTCTTTAAGTAAACGACATCACGTCTTATACGACTATTTCATTAACTTTAACACAGATAATAATGTTTCCCCTTCCTATGTTAAATGCGAAGAGAGCGTCGGTGGCTCAGGGGTCAAGCACTTGATTTGCAATCTGCAGATCCTGGGTTCTAATCCCGCCATGTACCAATGTGTTTGTCGATTTCCTATTTACATATGTACATTTATTCGACATTCTTACGGTGAAGGAAAACATCGTGATGCAACCTGCACATATCTGAAAAAATTCAAAGATATGTGTGAAGTCCACCAACCCGCACTTGGCCAGCGTGGTTGACTATGGCCTAATCACCCTTAACTTAGGGTAGGCTCCGAGCCCCTCGGTGGGGACATCTAGTGAGCTGATGATGATAATGTTAAATCCACTTTCCCTTCCCATCCTTCCCTTATAAGAAAAGGGTGGGAAGGAAAGACTAAAATAATTGCAATGTGAGACGCATGAAGAACATGTTTCTAAATAAAGTAGTGGATCGAATTATCCTGTTACTTAAATCATTTTACGTATAAATTTTAATACAAACTGTGTATTAAGTCGCTTCATCAAATTCAGTCCGTAAGGCACGCAACATTCCAACTTTGTACGAATATATGAGGTAAAAAAGCTAATTATTATGCTGTTTAAAGTTTTTAAGCGGACGGAGATTTGCGTCACGTTATAATTATAACCAGGTATTTTATTGTTATAAGACGTGATAAAAGACTTGGATTTCAACACATTTTAAAGTAGTTAAATTAGAAAAAATACAAATGTTGTAGAGCAATTAAACAGTAAATAATAATTCCTTTTTCGATTAAATGATTTCAAAATTAATTGATTTATCTTCATATTAAGTTAATACAAAGATTAGTAAAATAATCGTAGTTTTTAAATTGCTAGAATAGTTAGTTACTAGTACAGAAATTCTAGAGTTGTAAAATTTTCAACGTGCAATAATATTTGTCCAGTACGTGTAAATGAGGTTGAATGCTTTTAGCGTGTAAGGCTGTGGACAGAGACGTGACACGGTCAGTCGTTTCAGTTGAATATATACAGCATGTATATAATATTTATATGCAGTCGTGTTGGACACTGCGCCGTGGCATCTGCTCAAACAAGCGAGCATTGAACCCTCGTGATCCATGCCTGATAGGAACTGGTCCTGTCATTACTTGCTTCGTTTAGGAGGCGATAAACCACAAATTTATTGCAGGCCGTGCAAAATGTAAATGGACCTTGTAGTGTTATAAATGTCTTACACAATATAAAATCTTCCAGAATAATTTCAGAATTAAATGATTAGCGATGTTTCAAATTAATTACATTACGACAACTAATTAACATAATAATCAAAGTTCAATTGAAATTACAAAATGTGTTCTTTTGCTACTGTATTGCATTTACTTCCAATCATACTATCTATTGTGAATCTAATAAATATGATAATTAATCCTTCTTCCTTATTTATTTAAAACAAATACGTCAAGGGAGGAAACTCATATTAATCTGATCAGCCTTTTTATACATTATTAGTTAGAATCAATTAGAGCGAATGGCGCGCTTTCGTTACCAAGTCAAGTGTCAGATTGATAAGGGAGGGGACATAAGCGTTGATATTTTAATAAAGCTAGCGCTGATATACCGGCACAGTGTCGGATTTTCTTCCTAACAGTCTCTAGTGCAAACTTGCTATACAAAGTGATAAGCTGCAACTCTTCTTGAAAACATTAATCTTTTAAGAAAGATTTTTTTGCGATTGAATTAAAACAATTAAATCCGCAGGCATATCCGAGGCCACAAAATAATAAAACATCAACAACATCACAGTGAATCAGAATAATATATTACACCTTGCTTAATAATTTGTTCCTATTAATGTTTTTATAGCAAACATAATTTGTTGGTTAGAGTTGTATAAATTTATTTTCGTGATTTATCGAGAATTCAGAAAATTATTTTCGAATATAATGTCGCTGCATGATAACATAAATGTACAACAACATACAACGTATGATAGTAATGAAAATTGTTGGAAAACGAAAGAATGAAGTAGTTGTAAGTGTTAGTGGCAATTATTAGTTAGTAAAAAACTTATGGAATAAAGGATTGGTCTGTATGTACATATAGGACACCGACACATTATAAAATAAAAGGGGTGAATTCTCTGAATATTATTTATACCAATTATAGACAATTAAGCAACTTGTTAGGCAGACAACTTTACTTTAGACAAATAATTTACATTAATTTTTATTTAATTGGATAAACTGTGTAAAAACATATTTTACTTTATACGAGGAAGTTGAATTCTTCGTATGAATTTAGTATGATGCTCAGTTTTTTAACCGTTTTTTGGCAGTTTATTTACAAACTTTTAAGATGTGGAAAAAAAATAGATGTCTTTAACGTTAATTTTCCTTTTAAAATTTTCCTCTAGTGATGTGCGGTGAATCTATAATGCTTAGCATTTCTAAGAATGTAATGTACACATCAAAGTATTCACCTTTACCTATTTAAAGACATTGAGATAATGTGCTTTTTAAATCTTCAATATCATTGATCCCTAGTTGCAGCCGAGTGGCATTACATCTACCAATTATCATCTACATGCCATTTAAGGTCGTGCGTATAAATGTGCTCCAGTCCAATACTTTGGTGACAGCTTTCCCTCTGTCATTCTAAAGAAATAAAAAACTTGTAATCTACTAGTTGTCGCCCACGACTCCGTCCGCTCGGAATTAAAAAAAAAAACTTAATTAGTAGTCTATGTGTTCTTGCAGACTATTTTCTACATCCTAACCAAATTTTATCTAGATCCGTTCAGCCGTTCTGGAGATACCTTCAAACATCCTTCCATCCATTAATAAGATTTTTCAGTGTTAATATTTTAAGCGCCTCATTTTTTTATGTTCCGTGTTATTAAAACGCTTAGAATGATTCAACATTAGCATAAATCCATGTTTGGCTCAATACGTAGGTTAGTGACAGGCGACAGACACGAAATAGCGGCCGAGGTCCTTCACCCACTCATGCTTGAGTACGTACAGTACGTAACCGAACTGAGCCGTTACCTACGGAACACTTATACAAATACTGCGACACTTGGAACAACACACTGGAAACCCACATTCGATACGCACGTTTGTAGTTAGATATTTATATGTTAACAGTTAATTTCGATAATTTTTTGATTATGATGAGGGAAATTGGAAAACTAAAATGATCGAAATTTAAAATTCGAACATTACAGTATCATTGATTTTTAGCCGACGTCAAAAAGAAGGAGGTTATCAATTTGACTGTATTTTCATGTATGTTAACTATGGTTCAAGGAACTTAAACGTAGCTCAAACATCTCAGACAAAATGTATGTATCTAATAATTTCTTACTTTCGGAGATATTCATGACATTATTTAGTTACTATTTAGTGCATTTTGTTTTTAAAATTAACTTATTTCGACTGATCGCTTTATATAGTGCCAGCTAACAACGTTATTTAAATAACCAACTAACGAGGCAAGAGTTATATTTCATCGAATGACTTGTCACCGCTTATAGATAATTCCTAATAGTAAACTTCATAAGGTAATGCCCGCTTACGGGAAGTTACAGACCAAGAATAACTTTGTATCACAATTTATCAAATTGTAATTATTTGTTAAGACTGCAGTGAGTCATCGTAACATCATTAATACAAGGTTAAAAACGCTTGTCTGCTCGTTATAAAGAAGTAGCTATTTTATCTAAAGTTACGTGCTTGTTAGTTAATTTTTCCAATAGTTTCCCACAGTATTTACGACTGTGAAATAATATTTTTTTTACTTATACAACTCTGTATTGAACAGACAACATAACAATTAAAAGTTAGTTAGTTAACGAACGTTTATTTGGTGTTTCGTAGCATTAGGTATTTTAAAATATTAATACCATTTGCAACATTTATCCAGTGGCAATCTATCGCTGGCCTTAATGGCTGGGCTGGAATATTGTCATTTTCCTTTTTATTTGTCAAAAATGCCAGCAAGGGAAAATTTCTTTCATTTGGTTTGCAAGATATTTTCAGAACAAATTACAGCAATTATGTTGAAATATATTAAAATAAATACATCGTCTGATTGTATACCTTGTTAAGTTATTTATCTTTACATAAACTACTTTAGCCAATTCAAAGTCATGTTCTGTTGAGATCATCAAACCACAGCAATATATAATTGTTGATTTTAACCTGGAAAATCTATTCGCTTATTACTGGAAATACTTTGTACTGACTATAGGGTAAATATTGCATTTACATACATGCACGTAATTTCATGTTAAATTTATTGTTTATCTAAGCAATTCTATATACCGATGGCTTTTGAGTACAACCTTAGCTGAAGATTCTTATACCTATTTAAATGCGCAACCAGCTAGATCTAAACAAGGCAATTTAAATAATTTTCCTATACCCTGTTGGCATTCCTTTATAAGCCCTCCATTTATTTTCATACGTTAACATGTTAAACCTTTAAGTGCAAAATCGTGTTTCTTTTTCTTACAGCAATCGGAAATGTTTATGCATTTTGGGAACATTCGGCGGTGGCCTTGGGTTGGCGGATATTCGAACAAAAGCTGAACACCGGTGATGCGACCAAATGATGTCATACTACACTTATTACCTACGAAGACTTACGATCGTCTAGCTTATATTCAATGTTTTAGTATACACAAGCTGCCGCCTGCGATTCCGTCCGCGTAGAATTTTAAATTAATTTAATTAGTAGCTTATGTGTTCTTCCAGACTTTGTTCTACATATATGCCAAATTTCATCAAAATCCGTAGAGCAGGTTTGCGGATATCTTCTAACAAACATCCATACATCCAAATATTCGCATTTATTTAGTAAGATTCGTTTCAATGTGAAGTACGTGATGTCGCTTAGATCATACATATAATAATTATTTTTATTGTTAACCATGAGTTAATTTATGTTAAGTAAACAAGTCGTGCTGAAGTTAACTTAGAGGAAGTTTCATAATGAAATGATTTATTAAAATACATTTTTCTATGGGACTGGGTTAGCGTAATTATTTGAATTATTTAAGCCTTTATACAGTACCAGAAGATCAGAATGCTAAGACAAGACTTGGTTAAATTCTTGACATTAAAACTGGAGTTAATCATCTAACAACGACCTTTCGTGCAGACCTGGAAATAGAAATGATCATAATATTGAAATGCCTTTAAAACATTTCAGACCTCTTGTTGAGTCTGACAAACTAATGTTATTGTTTTATAAGGTGTTCATCGCAAAGCTTTAACATTGAAAGCTCATTGTAATAAGAATAGGCGATGACGTCAGTTAGTTGAAAGTACAAGTAAAGTTGTGTCCGCCGACGGAGAAGCCGATGCCGGCCGGGGAGAGGCTGGCGGATGTACATCTCGATTATTATTCTTGTTTAGCCAATGGAACAATGCCGAGGCTGTCCGGTCGCTGATTGCGTGCCGCATGACAATTTCATTCCCTGCGCCTCACCATTACCGCAGCGCTCGATAATATTATAAACTACAGCTTAATAACGCGAGGAATAATAACCCGATGATGTTTATTATGGAAAATATTAAACTCATTATATGTATTGGATCATCGTGGCTCAAAGCTCTACCTATTTTAAAAGCACTGATGTCATGAACTTGAATAGAACTGGAATTATTATATTATTAATGATGTGGTTATTGATTTAATGTGTTTCTAGATGACAACAAACAGTTAACTCTAGTGGTGTAATTGAGATTCGTCTGATCATAACACGTTTCATTTCCTGTGTAGCGGCAGTAGCGGCGAGTATGCGCCTCCACAGCTCGCGTGAGAATCCAACGTAATCGCCTCTCTTATATACTCTTTTATAATTATGGAGTAAAGGACCTACCTTGGATATATCGCGATTAAATACATTCTAGTAATTAAGGTGTATTCTTTATTCTCGGATTATGTTATTGAATTAACCATGGGTTTCTGATACTAGAATCTGTATTGTATAAAACATATTGTGATCCCTGTCATAATCTTTGGCAAAAGAGAGGCAGCAATATGTTCTAAACGGCGATTTTGGTCTTAGAAACCCACAGTAAGAAGATAAAAATATTTAAATTTCAAATGCTCTAGTAATGATTGTTATTATTAAATTGTAAATATACTCGAAAGGGCCAATGCACTCGGTATGTTATGCTACTAATCTTTGCTTCGTATTTAGCAAAAAAAGAACCTACTTAACGCGAACTAAGAATAAGTTAGACCAGACCGTATGGAAATAATCTGACATATTTTCCTCTGTTGACGGTAGTCAAAATTCTTTTTCTTAGGGCTGAATATTTGTTAAATAAACTGTATGAATATAAAATGGTTTCTCGTTATTGAAAAAATGGTATATTCAATGTAAAAATTAACAGACACGCAGACAGACAAGCGGCGTGAGAATGATTGGTGCGGTGCGCAGCAGCAGCCGGAAATGACCGCTGTTGATAGCAACAAGAATTAGTCGCGCATCAATTTACTTCATCTTCTAACATTATCTTTAATTTTAACGAATCTTTTATTAAACAGTGCAATTACTTTAATTTTTATAATACTGATCACTCGGTAGCTTGTTCGTTCAATAGATTAAAAAATTAAGTGGTTATGAATATATGATTTTACCTCTGACATTTAGAAAAACTATTTTCGTGCTAAAAATGGAAAACAACTACTAAAGAAGGCGTATGTTATGACGGTCACGTGCTCCATACATTTGGCTAGATGTTTTATATGGAATGGTCTACTGATTACAATCATGTCTTGTACGTATTATTTTATGCGATATAGTTTATTCCCGTATGCGATATTAAGTCGATGTTACGAGATTTTTGATACTAATGATGATTGAAATCGATTTATAAAATATCAGACATCGATTTGCATAAACCATTCTTAAAAGAATATGACATTTACACAAACATATCAATATAACACGTACATATTATGTTCAAATCCTACCATTTTGTACAATTTTAAAATTCTGTTTCAAATGTACACTGAATGACACAAATATTAATAATATAGATGTCAAAAAATAGAAAAAAAAAATGAATAAAAGGTTAACATAGAGGAGAATAAATACTTATTAAATAACTGGCTGTCACCCTCGACTTCAAATCTATGTCAATTTAAACTATGTTCTACATCTATGCCAAATTTCATCGAGTTCTGTTCAGCCGTTCTAGAACGGCTATCTCTAGAAATAGCTTTTAATATAATAATTTTATTCATCCATCTATACATCTAAACATTTGCATTTATAACATTAGTAAAATATTATACTTCGTTCTTGTGTTTTGTAGTTGTTCAATTCGATGATAATAAATTTACTTAAAAACTAAAGAAGTACTAATATAATGTTATTTAAACAATGATGTATAAAGATAACAAAGTTATATGGGTCTATTGTGATGTTGAATGCGGGTTCGACCTTAGTTTTGTTTTAGCCGTAAATACTTATTATGTGTTTTGACTCGTGTGACTTGTGACTTGGGCGACAACCTTGAATGTTTACCTCGGCTCTGCTGCTAATGAACAAGGAATTATTATTGCATCACCACCTCAAGTTATATTTGTATTTATGCAATTATATTCATATATTTTTATGCTACACTATGTACATAAGATGGCGTGACAGTATTTAGCAGTTTCGTAGAATAAGTCGCGATTGCATGTACAAGACAGGTAAACATGATAGGAATAAATGACAAAACTAAATAAAAAATGGAACCACGTAAGGATTTATATTGATTTTTTTTTTAATTTATTAAGTTTTTTAACATTTTATACCACACCAGCAACATACAGAGAGAAAGACAGAGACCATGGACCATTTTGCGCGGTTCTGACACACATCTATCGCTTCTTTTACATTCATACATCTACGCACGTCGGTTTTGGGTGCTCTTAATACCGTCCTCCTTGAGTACACCATCAATCGGGACTGTATAAGTCCGTCTGGTACGGCCCCGACCCACACTAGCGCTCACTTCAAGTGTCATAAAGTTTCTTTGTTAATCATAATAGTTCATTTTAGGTTTCCACTCCGATTCTTAATTGCCGACAGTGTGCGAGTTTTGAAATTAAAAGCGAGGACAGGGGCATTTAGTCAAAAAACGATGAGCAAATAAATTCGTGTCGTCTTTAATCTTATTGATCGGACGGTCGTTCTCGTTTTAGTCGTTACCGGTCCAACCATTGGTTGCGTAAGCACGATTTCGACAGATCGACCGGCGGATATAGCACAGGGCCGCTCTTTCGTAGCCAACACCTACATTGTTTGAACAAGACTACCTGAGCACACGACACGCGCTAAATGTTTAAATAAACGGACCGAGGAAAAAGAACTCATACTAAACTCACATCGACTTATCATTCCGAATTATTTAACTCGCGATACCATCTTGCAGTCGGATTTTTTCTGATATGTCATAAAGTTCACTGGCCAAGGTTTGACTTTTTGTTTTGTTAATACAGGTTTTGGAGTCGCCTCGACCTGCGATTTCGATATTATTATATAGACATCAAGATGTCATGTTTTTGGGGAGTCAAGTCAAAACAAATTAATAAAAAATATATAATAGGATTCATTCTTTAATACTTTGATATGTATAAATAATTATAATGATTATATTCACAATACTTACATGTGTAATTAATTTTAAAATACCATTTAATATTTTTTAGTTACTTTCTCCATCTTTTGCAATATTTTTCTTTAACAATATTTTATTATTTAGACTTGACAGTTGTCCTTCAAATTATAGACGGTAAAGATCTCTCCATATAATTAACTACTGCCAATCAAATGCGAAAACTCTGCCATTGATTTATAAAAATCCTAATGTAACTTTCAAAATTCAGTTAACGTTTTAAAAACTTATCTGGAGAACATAAATGGCGCTAGGTTATACGCGATGGTGATAAACGATCATTAAGAGCTCGTATGTTATCTGTGCAAATAGCACTTGACAACATGTTTCCTTGGTGTCGTGCAGCAAAACATAACTGTAAAAAATATCTGCGGACCAACATTATCTAACATCGTATACTTACGTCACAACGCTGCGTTTAAAACTTAAACTTTGTCCTTGTATTTACATGATTTTTATAAATTTTCTACTTTACTTTTACAAAAAGTGATGAGTGTGTTAAGTCCGTGAGTGGCATGTTAAACTACGACGATAGAAAAAGAAAATTTATTTGAACAGTGTGAGTCAATGTGGTAGCGCACTTTAAAGTATGTCCTTTTAACACTTTATCTACTGCTGTGTAGTGTACTTAAAGAAATTTAATATTAAAATTACTTATAACTGAAGAACATGCAGGTATTTGCATTGCTAAGATCGTGAGTAAATATTTTTTTACACCCTTTTAGCTTGAGAGGGAAGTAATTTTCAGTTTTAGACAGCCTGTATTAACACCAAATAACCAAAACAATCTTTTCTTTTTATTATTTGGTGACATTAATATAACGTAGACATGAATTGATTTTTATTTGAAATAATTTTTCTGCGTATTTAAATTAGAGTCGGTCAAGTATTGAATCACGTCTCGTCAGTCGAGGTCCTCGCTGATGTCATCTTTTCGTAAACCTACCCACATTATTTAATTAGTTATTTTGGAGTTTGACATTCGACATTCAAGCTTATTATTGCCACACGCCTTATTCCGTCACTTCAAATAGGTGTTTTACATACCAGTGAGTTAACAAACTCTAATAACGACTGATCGTGGGTTTCTGAGATCAAGACCCTCGTTTAAAACATATCTTCATCCCTGTCTTGTGTCTTTGATATGTTTGAGATAACAATATGTTTTAAACTGGGTTTTGTTCTTAGAAACACACGGTTAATCATTGAATTGTTACACGATAGTTATGTAGAAAAGTTCTTATCTTAGCACTGATGTAGCTGCTGATATTCACGCTTTTAAACAAGATTTTCTTTTATTACAATATTAAAATAGCTTAGCACACTACTATTGCATAGTTTGAACTGTACATAGGAAAATAAAATATTGTTTTTGCTTGTATTTTGAAATACCTATTGTACATAAGAGGAACTATCATTGAAAATTGGTATCTAACATGAATAAATGAAGAATCAAATACATAAAAATTTAAATAATAATCAATACATTGCATTGGAAACATTTTTATTGTTGTAAAAGGTGATTCTAGCAACAAAGATTTGAAATTAAAACCCGTTATCGTAAAAATAAACAACATAAACTGAGGACGTCTAGAAATACTGACATTTAACACATCGCTGACATTTTAAAATGTATTACGCATTTACATTTTTCTTTGTAATCGGTGATTTAATGTCGTAGAGTATGATTCCACTGATCATTATTGTAACTAACTTATTATTATTATTAAAAAAACAATTTATTTTATAACTAATACCCTTGAATAACAAGATTTATCACCTTTTAACCACGATCAAAGATCACAAAGCATATTTGATTAAAATTAAGGTAGAGTTTGAAAAAAACGAGTTTGGAATTTCATTTTCACCATCGATTAGAGCAGTTGCATTATTGCGAATTCATCACATGAATTCAAATTATTTGATAAACATAAATTATTATTCTGTGTCAGTTGGGAAAAAATATTGATTCCTTTTGTATCGTGCCTTTATGTAAGGTTGGCAACGCAACGGGTTGCAAGTCTCAACAATTGGATGGACGTCGGTTTTTCCAGTATTTATTTCTGAGCATCTTTGTACGTTATGCATTTTAAGTTACTGATGCCTTTTAAAGAATGTTCTAAAAGAAAGAATGAGTAAATAGCGACGATCATATTGCATAGCTTGATCAGTAATTACTTGCTCGTCCGACTCCGTATGTAAAATTTAAGCGAGAATAATGCAACCGTTCTGGATATACCTTCAAACAAAAATCCGTCTATCCATCCAAACATTAGTATGATAGCTTTAGAGAGCACTGAAAAAAATAAAAATTGGAATTTACTGCTCTAAGAATCCAGTCACTGACATCCTTAGTGTAGATTTTGTATCACTAGAACCCTTAGTTTCTTAGTAAGGCAGTTAGATTGTAAATTATTATTTTAAATTAAAAATTGCCTTATTTTAAAAGTTGCAAACATAGTCATAGTTAATTACCGATCAAAGATATTTTTCATTCACCCACGCAATCATTACTAAGCACTCAAAGGATAGTTGATGAATGATTTTATCTTTTCAATGTAAAGAAAAATTATCAGAATAAATTGTGTGTTGTTCGTAAAAGGCAAGCTAGGTATTCATTTTGCCTTATACTTCGAAGATTTTAAAACAAGAAGTTTAAAACGATGATCTGAGAGTTGGAAATGGAAGTTTTAGTTGTCTGTTTTCACAGATACCAGTCGGTAGATCTTTGTGAATTATTAAACAACCTATTCGCCCACTGAGTTGATTAATATTTGATCTCTTGGTCATCAGTCTAATGTATTTTTTGTTAATTATTCATCAATAAATTTTAATGCGTAATCAAATATTAGTGAAATCTCTAAAAATATTGATTTAAATTTGCATAATTTCTCAATTTTATTTTCTCTGGGGCTCTTAGTAAATAAAAACTTATGGGGAATTCATACAAACAGAATTTAAAGATACATGACATAAGAGAATCGTTTAGGCATTATTTTATTACATTCTAGGTAAATCATCTACTTTTAATAATATATAATTGGAAAGCCCAATCCATACTTACGAGTAAATAATATTGTAAATAACTAGCTGTCGCCTGCGGCTCCGTCCGCGCGATATTAAAACAAAAACTCGTAGTCTACGTGTTTTCCAGACTATGTCCTACATATATGCTAAATTTCAGTAAAATCCATGCAGCCGTTCTGCTAACAAACATCTATACAACGGCATTTAAAATATTAGTAAGATTGAACCCTGTAATACAATATCGATAAAATATCAAACACAGCTTACATTTATCGCAAGCTTTCATAATAACATAAGAAGATAAGAATGTATAAGAGTATAAAAGCAATAAGTAGCATGATTGAATCGATTCCTTTCGTGAAGTCTATTAATTAGCTAGTGACTATGTTATTCCGATCGATTGAGTGCGGTGCAACCGACAGGGCAGCGAGGCATAAATTATCGCAGGCCGGTCACGGACAAGAACGTCACAGTGGGCCCAGACGACGGTGCTGTCGGCTCCGCCGGGCTTGTCGGCTCTGTCGGCTCCCCGGCGAGCTTGTCTAGCGCGCCCATTAGGGCATTTACCTCGCTTTGTGAATGCCAAAAAGAGAAACATCTCCTTAGTTGCTGCGTTAAAAAAGTTTCGAAAACCCTATTTGTACGTTTTATATTTATAACTAGCTGCGACTCTGCTACAATACATTTATATCACTAAAAATAAAGTTTCAAGTTATTTACTAAAAAAAACCTGAATTAAAAAAGCCTGAATTAGTAGCCTATGTGTTAATTTAGACTATAGTCAGTCAATGTAGGCTAAATTTCAGCGAGATCCATGTAGACGTTCTGGAGATATGTTCTAACAAACATCCATCCAAACATTCGCATTTATAATATAAGTATATATTTTATTGTAGTTTTGATTATAAAACAGTATATCTTATAATGAAAACTACAATAAAATATAAAGTATTCATATCAATTGTAACATAGAATTCCTGTAACACAATTGTAGACTGTCATTAGTATAGTTACGGCAATTCATAACACGTACGGTTGTCACCAAGATTTTTGATTGATGTCCCTTTGAACTTAACCTTTATAACGGTTCAGCTTTTACTGATGAGGGCAAAAAGGTTGAACAGCCAATATTTTAATGAATAAAATTCTATGTTTTAAAAGACTTTGTAAAAACGAATTGCGATAGTCATATCACATTTAGTAAAAAAACATTTTTAGCTGTTGGGTTTCGAAGGCAAAAACTAAAGAACTTAGAATCCTTACGTTTAAAAGTTGCTTGAACCTTTTCTTTTAAGATAAAAAAGTTAATTATTTTCACTTTATACCTCGGATGTTTTATTTTAATTTCTTTGTTGTTCCTAATCTAAAAACAATAATTAATTTTATCAAAAATATCCAATACAGTTAACGTTAATATTTCTTTTCAGAGGTCGTAACATTTCCTTATCCAAATAGCGGTGACAATATATTTTTTATCCTTCCTTGTTAAAGATCGTAGATGTCTTTATTATTTAATGGATTTAAACACATTATTAATATGACTATTTACTAAATGTTACATGGTCTTTCGCTTTATTTGTATAAAACTACGGAAACTTCTCCAATTCAGTATTATTGTGCTTTTTTAGCGGAAATCCCTTATTATGTAAATTTATTTCGCGACATTACCGTTGTGAACAACAAAAAATGTCAACAATCTGGTCAGTTACTAACATTACTGATTAAAGGATAACTTTCGTCTCGATCTTACAATTGACTTGATATGAGAGAGAAGTTAACCTAGAATATATTTCAAAACAAACACAACTTAAATAAAAAATTAAACTTGATAGTTAAGAAAATAGAAAAAAAAATGTTTCACTTACATCCAGCTATGTGTAAAGAATGTTGGCAATGTATTTTTAAATTGCACCGCATTACGAGCTGAATTTAATTATCAAGGATAACAACGCAACTGTATTTATTCAGCCTTGTCAAGGATGGATGCGGCTAATTATAGAAGGCGGGTGTACTGCTGCTCGTTTTATGATCTTATTTAAAAGAATTAAGGGTTAACGTACACGGACATCTTCGTTGTCTGCACTTAAAACGCTGGCAGCACGCTGATTGTTTGCAAATCCTGCTATTGACTGTTTAAAGTCGTCTTTGTACATCGGGACTACATCTTTTTTATACTAAAATATTTTTGTTTATAAAATGCAAAACTGCGCAGGGCTTGTCTTGATGTAGATACAATTTGTACAGTTATTCGTTTGTAATCTTTTTTTTAATTCCTATATTAAACTTAGCATTTATAGCTGTAGTATTTTTTTATAATATATGAATTAATATTTAGTATATAAATAGTACAAGAGGCTTTGTGATAGACTTAAAATAAACATTAATTTACGTATGTTTTTTATCTAGTTCATAAACAGAATATCGCTACATTAAATAACCTTACGAAATGTTTGTGAACAAGTCTAGAACTGGTCTATGTAATATTTAAATATATGCATTTAAGTCAGAGAATCAAGTATTGTTGCATACGAAGTTTTTGGAATGAAATTTTATGTTATTATAGGTCTTACTTGTATTTACGTCTATACGTTGAAATAAAATAAAAAATAGGGTCTTGACAGACGGACGGACGGACATCGAAGTGATCCTATAAGGGTTCCGTTCTTTTCCTATGAGGTACCGAACCCTAGAAACTAGAAAAAGGGTTTTTAAGCAAAATACGACTATGATATTTTCATGTGTTTAATTTTCTTGTAAATGTAATAGAAAATCATTAATATTATGTTCTATAAACTAGTAATTTAAAATAATGATTCATAGCAAGTGCTCTATATTAAGATTCTGTATCGCCTGCGGCTCCCAGGGTGAATGTGGTAGGTGTAGACAGAAATTAATTTAATGGTCCAGGATGCTATTCCATGCTATACAAATCTATACTAACCAACCTCCATGACGGTTCAATGTTGCTAACGTTACCGTTACTTTTAACTGAAAAACATACTTTTACGAAATATTTTGGTATCATTGTTTTTCTAAGGTAAGGAAATGTATGAAAATATATTATACGTGTGTTTTGGCAGAGGATAGGCAATAAGATGGCAAAAACTAGGCAGCAATCTTGGATTTAAGATATTTTGTGATTTAACTTTGATTTAACATATTAAATTCGTGATTAAAATCCGATTTGGTTATTCAAATATGAATATAAAATTCGGTTATTGTACCTGTCGAATAATTAACTTTAAATGTTTACTCTTATCGTTTGAAAATTAATAAATAATGAGCCATCCGCTAATATATTCGGTTCTCGTCAAACACCCGACGAATAATAAGCGAAACCAGTCGAAAGAGTGACATCATCTTCCTGTACCGTCGCCTCTAAGGCCGCGTCCTTTGCAACTTGTGTTACGTATTGACAATAATTTACGGTTATTTAAAATTAAACGATTTGACAAATATTACATTTCTATTACTATACAGAGTTATCCTACTCACCTGGGGAGGGTGCGTAAGCTTTTATAAATCTCAATATTATGTCTTAATTTTCAGGGCAAGACGCATGCTTCTCGTCGATTCTAGTTGGGAGGTGTAGTGTATGCATAAACGTAGTGTTGTTTGTCTCGAGCGTACACGCCATAAGTACATGCCGGAGAGAGGGTAAGTCAGTCGATGTCAGACCTTTGAGCCGGCAACACGTGTCGGTACGTGAACGAGCCAAATATAGCACAACGAATGCTACATTGGCGACGAGGATAAAACCGTGAGTACGGAAATAAATTGTATTTGAAAAAAAAAGGAAAGAGAAGACCAGTGTGTAAAAAAAAAAAACATTTCAGTAATTGATGGACGAAAGTATTGTTTAAATTATTTTGCCTTACCTTACAAAAAAAAAAATAGTAGGTAACGGATTGCCAAAAATAGCAACAGTCTTCTCTGTTTATATATGATTTGTAAAACGTGGCCTTAAGTAGTTCCCAGTCGTGAATGTTTTAAAAACGGTTCGGAATGTAAACTTAACCAATTGAATATCGAGATAAGATCACAATATTTTACTATCAGAGAAACAGATTCATTGCTGTGCTCGTCCGTTTAAGTTGTTAACTACAAAGTGCACTACGATGTCATATCGAAGTACATGTGCAAGCGACAAATTAATTCCGGTCTATTGATGAAGCAGGAAATGAATAATGATTAAGAAAAGAAAATATCGAACAGTTACAATGATAAAATAAACATTACTACGAGGGTAGTATATCCACGACATATACATATACTGTCATGATTTCGACCAAAATCAATAATCAAATGCATTTTTAAGACTGTCTTCGACCGATGGTTGACAAGTAGTGTGTAGATGGATAATAGCATTCGGCGATGTTAATCTCGGTCAACCTTATGTGTATACACAACTTCAATAACATAGGTACAGTCACCTCCAATAAAGTGTCAGCGATGGAGAAATTGCAAAGAATGCTAAGAAAAAAAGAACTCGGCTTGTACGATCGCATGTATTCTCCATATTCCTTTATGCCTCCAAAACGTGGACCCTACGAGAGAGTGAGAAAAAGAAGATAGACGCGCTCGAGATGTGGTGCTGGAGAAGAATGCTGAAGATACCTTGGACCACCAATGTACTAAAAAGGCAGCGACTAGGTGGCGTCTAGTAAAGCAGATCACTGATACATGATGACCATGACCAATCTGACAAAACTGTAACGACGAAGAAGAAGAACTTTCGCACTTGTCTACAGAGTATAGCTGACCATAAAATTGGTTAGATCATTGGTGTCTTGGAGATATAAAAGAACCACGGCTGACCATTAAATTGGTTAGATCATTGAATTGTTACAGGTATAAAAGCACCACGGCTGACCATTAAATTGGTTGGATGATTCATGTCTTACAAGTATGAAAACTGCATAGCTGACCATTAAATTGGTTAGATCATTGAAGTCTTGCAGATAAAATAGAACCACGGCTGACCATTAAATTGGTTAGATCATTGAAGTGTTACAGGTATAAAAGCACTACAGCTGACCATTAAATTGGTTAGATGATTCATGTCTTGCAAACATGAAAGCTGCATAGCGGACCATTAAATTGGTTAGATCAGTCATGTCTTACAGACATGAAAGCAGCACGGCTGACCATTAAATTGGTTAGATCATCTCATCGTTAAATCGATAAGTTCATTTACAGCCTGAAAAGTTGTCAAGTACATAAATTAAGAAGATTGAAACCCTGATCGATAAATTGATATTACGAGTGGTAAGAAGTTTGAAGCTAAAATTTGTGTGAGGCAAACTGTTAACTAAATTAAGGTGAGAGGTATCTAAATTAAGGTGAGAGGAAATACATTATCTACAATAAAATCAAAATAATGACTATTAATCAACTATATGCCTACAGTACATGTTTTATAATTAGAAAAACCATCAACAAAACAAATCATCAATAACATGTCGTTTGTAAAGTTACAGATTAATAAACGCAGCACTCGGCGAGCAAGTCTAATTGTTGTGCCGAAAGTGAGTGGAAAGAGATATATGTATGTATAACATACGAAGGAGTACAGCTTCATAAGTTGTTACTGTCATCTTTATAAATGTAAGTTCAGTTAATCAATTTAAATCTAAGCTACCTGAATACATTTTAGATTTTTGTAAAAAAGTAAAGTAAATCTAAGTCAAAACAATGGCGACTATATTGTGTACATTGTACGATATTGTTTTCAAGTAAGTGACTATTCCTTTGTCTTTTTGGGAAGTAATTCTTTTAACCCTGTTATAAGCACCTTACTACAAAATACGTAGTACAAAATGATATAAAATGTGATTGACTATTAGTCACGTTTTGTTATGAATATTTACAATATGTATAACGCAATTTCTAATATTATATTGCCAGTTACTAAAGTCATCATAATTGGCTTTATTAACGAATCCGTGGCTAATGCTGGATTGGTGAAGTTTCCAGAGATACTATTAACTACGAGTATATGTAAGTTCAAATCTCGTGATGTACTGTGCACTAAACGAATTTCGATTCAATAATTGTGAAACAGATAAGTAGTTTCCGTTTCCGGCGATAGATGACGCTGTATTTAAAATACATCTGAAATTGATTTTATTGCTCTAATTTGGTAAAAATAAGAGCGGAAACGTGTTTTTTCTTTGATAATGACATGCTACAGTTGCCGTAAAATAGAATAAATAAAGGTTAATGTTTTCTTTCTGAAATAGCTTTATTTATAGCATAATTATTGGACCAAGTCATGGAGGAATTCATTGTAAAAGTCGCTGTTTAGGCAACTCCTCGCTGAGGACACACTAGTCGCAGTCGGGGTATGTTGAAGCTGGATTTTGTTATCAATAACCCACAAAAAATTGGTGAGTCAACTTGAATTAAGTTTTAACGGCTTTAAACTCAATTTAGGGAGTAGAAATATCGATTTATGAAATATTGAACCAAAATCGCACTATCGACTTATTTAAACGACTTTAGCACACCGCCTAAAAGTGTGTTTAAAATCAAAGAGATCTTGTTGACATAATATTTAATTTTACTTTTAAATGGCATTTGGATTATTATAAGCTGAATAAAAAACGATTGTGGAATAAAATGCTATCCCTTAGTTCTACAAGTAACTTAACTATTTTCATACAGAAATAGCTACCTGTTTGATTGTAAATAACATTAGAGAATAAACGGCAATGACAAGTTCATTTGCTGACCTGTGAAAAGAAGGGACAAAGAGTTTGTCTCTTTATGTTTATTTATGTTACGCTTATATTGAAAAAGACTTTTACTATGTTCAGAGTAGTCATAAGCAATTCATTGTTACATATAGATATAGTTGAACATCTGATAAATTGAAAACTTATAGTGGCATTTAAATATTGTCCATCAAGTTAAATATAAAGTTCAACATAATTAAATACCGTTAGTGACTCTGTGTTGTGGGTTGAAAGATCTCAAATAAGCTGGGAAATAAATTTGGTAATTAAATATAAAAAAGGTATAAGTCTTGACTTTTGATACCTTTATTCAATAGAAAATGTAACATCTTTGAAGGAGAAGAAACATTAAATTGTTAACATAGTAAGTTAGTCATTTTCAGGTTATGTATTAGAAAAGAAAATTATCATTAACTATTCCATAATATAGGGATAGAACATTCTTATTGATGCGAGGGTGCCTTCATCTGTCTGTCTATCTGAGCTTAGGTTTGGTACATTGATGGACGGGAGCCTGGGACCATTGTCATGGACTGATTTTGATGTATTGGAATATGTGAAGTTTGTGCGAGTTTTTGTGGGTTTAATATGTTTCAGTATAAAACTTAATAATATTAAGTGATTAGCCTAAGTGATTGAAATGCTATCCAAGTCAGTATTTCGTACGAGCGAAGTCGCGGGCACAGTTACATCTGAAAATTAAAAAGTAAACAAGTTAAATGGTCACACAATCAGTTACATCTTTTGGTGTTCCAACCAACTAGTACTGTGTCTACAGTGCATAACATTCATAGTACAGAGTAAAATTTTATTGTTACTACTAGCGTAAATTATCACGCCTAGGATACATTCAAACTGTTAAGTACTTTTAAGTACTGTTAATTATTAAACATATCTTTTTAGCAAAATATTTGGCTTCGACATTAATAATTTACACAAAGATAACAAAGTAAACGTCAATTAAAATCCTGCTTCCCATACCGTAGAGACAGGTATTGATGGCGATATTGAAGTTTGGAATATTTTAACGTGACAAATGTCAAGACGAAAATAAGTTTATTTAAAAAGAATTGAGGGACACTGACGCGTTCTAAATAACAAATGGAAGGAAGTAGAGCATATAGAAGGAAGAAATAATGGAAACATGGAAGATAAGTATAGGATGGTAACAAATATCTATGCAGTTGTTGTGAAAATAATTATTAAGTGAATTTATATTTATTGTTATTGAATCTAAGTTTATTAAACTTACAAAATGGATATACATGTAGAAGTGTAGAGAAACTTAGAAAATCGAATTTTATGTATACTTGTATTCTATTAATTGATAGTTTTAGAATACAAGTACCTATACTTAGCAAGATTAAATATATTAAAAAAAGGAAGGGATGTAGTGTATGCATAAACGTAGTGTTGTTTGTCTCGAGCGTACACGCCATAAGTACATGCCGGAGAGAGGGTAAGTCAGTCGATGTCAGACCTTTGAGCCGGCAACACGTGTCGGTACGTGAACGAGCCAAATATAGCACAACGAATGCTACAGGAGGGATAAGTCGAAATTAAATAGTTTTTAAATTTAGTGATATTTTCTCCTCAAAATAAATTAAATTAAAAAAAGAATTTTTAATTTTAACTTAATTAAACTTTGAGGAGAAAATAAGATTAATTAATTATTGGCGAATCTATTTCAATACTCATTAAAATTCTTAATACAATCTGTTCTCTATCGGAAATGTTGAATAATGTAGGATTGCTATGGCTATGGTATTCTATTTATTTCTTTAAAGATGCCGTCTACAAATTATTATTGATATATAAATGACTAAAGTATGTTGCGTATCACACATTAATCGATTTAACCTTCTTAATAAATGTATGTTTAAATGTGGAAAAATAACTTAAGACAATGCAATTAAAGATTAAAGTAAACAATGAATAAAAATGTATTTTCTTTCAATTACACATCTATATGACCACAAAAAATATTTTGATTATATCAGGGTCTTGGAGCGCTACTCAAGTAACTCTGAAGGAACAAGTAAGACGCGCATCATCAGTGATTATAAGAGTTGCAGTAATTTTATTGCACCGAGATGCAGAGTAAACCGGTTACTACTTTTTTATTACGCAATTTGAAAGGAATTTTACTCGCAAATAAAAAGGTAAAATATGCACTATTTATACGATCCTCAAAACACACCTAATTTGGTTGGCGATAGAGTTTTTAGACTTTTATCAATCGTGAGTAGCCCTTGCCAACAATGGTGAGCGCTGTGTCCTTGCCATCTAGATGTTGTCCGCTGTGCTCTGTGGACCAACAAGATGGCGGTCCGGGATAGTGGGGACTTGCGCGGGGCGGCCAGGACAGGTCCGGCCGCGTACATCGTCTGGCCCTGACTTGGAGCTCTATTTTTAGCGCTGTGTCACCGTTCGCTCGCCGTCCGAGCACCGAGCACCGCGCCGTCAAGCGAATAAACGCAAACAACGTTGCTGTAAAAGAGCCCATCTTAAAATATAAGGTACAGCAACATATTACCCCATTGTTCGCGCGACGTATGTTCGTAGCCGCGGTGCGCTACCTTCAGGCGAATTATTGTTTTTTACATTGCTAGTTTTATAAATAAAGGGCGGTTTATAGCTTATTCAAAGTATTCAGTTTGTAATATTTTAAAAGTTTGGATGGATGGATGTTTGTACGTATCTTCAAAATGGCTTAACAACACATAGGCTACTTACTAATTTCTATTATAATTACGTCGTCGAACTCGGGGGTAAAGCCGGACACATTATAATTTTGTTCTATTTGAAACGATCATTCGATGAGCTGGAATTGAACTTATTTAATAATTTAAAAAATTATGCAAGACTTTATCAAACATAGGCAGGCTCAATCTTAAATGGCTCATCACATATCGATCGTCCAAAAAAGTTGTGACAAGATTGTGTTAAGTATTGTAACTAAGTATGGCGACTGTACAACAATTATACGTATATTTTATAGGTTATTTATTTCAATAGTATTATCAAATGTATTGTATACGGTTTGTGCAGTTCAGAGGTTCAGCGATAGGACGTAACGCATTTATTTTTATAATTCAGATCACGGCATTGGTCTCTATGTAACAGTAAGCGAGTCGTCATGATGTCATTGGTATGCGTTAAGTATTGTCCAACACACATACACCTCGCACCGTATGACGTGCCTTATGTAAGTAGGTGACTATACCTGTGATTATTACAAGAAATTCATATTTAAAAAATCAGTAAAACGCCTGTTTCTTTATGATTTTTACCTATCATGTTCAATTATAATATTATAACTCAGGTTTAGACGATTAATTTATGGAAAAAGCCTATATGGTAATGATGTAATTTTTGTCAGTGTGGGTCTAAGATGAAATGTTATAAGATGTGATTTATTTTATTTGCAATCATGCCTAACTATACAATCCGTGTCAATAGCATCCCTAGGTTCCATGTTGTCTTGCACCGATCGTACAGATTGATGCAATCGTGGTACAAAATGTCTACGTTGAAAAGTTACATTTTAATAAGGAGAAGCATAAATTAACGATCTTTTGAAGCTGGTTTGGTACAAATAAATTTTGTGATTTTAAACCTGTTGAAGTACCTACGATGTCCATTGAAGACACGTATTATAAAAATAACGAAGTATCATCATTTAACTTAATAATCGTGCCCTTACCGTTACTAATATCAATGACATAGATAAGCCACGGCAACGAACACATTTGGCCTATTTGAAATTACAATGATTTTTTTACAACCATAGCGGAGTTGTTAGTGAAACTCGTAACTGTATTGTACGTAGATACTGTATGACGGTATTCTGTTTTTTTCTAGTCGTGTTGTAATTATAACTTTCGTTTCGCAACCCACACGAGCATCGATTCTAGATGTCAAATGGTGTTGGCAGTGAAATAGTTTTGAGTTTAACCCACGCGGACTTCGTCAGCGAGGACTCTGCCCACACCACACTGTTACGCAATTTTATAATAACTTGTGCAAGTTATGGACAATTAACTGTGTCTCAAAACTAAGTATTGGGTACTGTAATTGAAATTATTTGACATGAATTTAAGTAGGCTTATTACCTATTACTTATATTATATTTATTTATGTTTAAAAACAATATTTAAACGTGTATAAATTACCTTAACTTTTTCTTTGACAGTCGACTTATGTATATTTTGATAAATTTTACTTTTTGTAAGTATCATTAGTGTAGAAGAAATAATTTTAAATAAAATGTAGGCGTAGATTGTCTCATAACTCTCTGACTAGCATTTACAATTAAGTACCTTGCTTAGTTTAAATTCTGTTAAAGTCAAAGTCAATAAACAAGTTTCCTATTTCTACACCTCCTCAAGTTAAAATGATTCACAGTTTATTTCTTGTTTCATAGTCTATGTACAAAGTGTTGTATATAATATATTCCGGTTAATATTTACCGCAGACAGCGAGTATATGTAAAGTAGATCGCCTTGATATTTGGATGTTATTTCAATTTAAAATGTCACGATGTGTCAATGGGGCTGCGCTGCACACATCTCTCGCATTCACGACGTGTTGCGTCTTACGACACGCGGAGAAAGTTGCAAAGCGTTCGTCTGGCGAAATCACACCCACAACCTCTGTGCCAAAACTTCAAGACAACTGACAATGTCTTAAGAGGAACGATAAGTAAAAGTTGTTTTCGCATTACTTTGTCCTACAAATGTAACGCGCAGTTTCCAACACGTAATGATATAACAGAATCAATGAAATTTTAATTGCTTTAAATACTGGTTTTATTGTTAACACTACCTGTTTCCGGCGACTCCGCCCGCGCGGAATTAAAAATAGCATAATTAGTAGACAATGTTCTATTATGTGTGCCAAATTTCATCGAGATCCTTAGATGTCTTCAAACAAACATCCATCCATCTAAACATGCGCATTTATAATATTAGTAAGATTTGTCATTTAGGCAATATTGCTTAGTTTTACAAGGACAGTAATAAATATGTTTTCCTTGTATCAAATAAATGATGAGTTATAAAGTGTTACGTGTAAGGTAAGTAATGGTAGCGTTGCGTGATGGTTGCGATTGTGGTGTCGGGCCGACCGTGACACTGCGTAGGTCACGATAATGACTCGTGTATGAACTAACAACACGGTGTTTCCGTGTGCGACGTTTCGTGGTTAGCACTCGCCCTCCCGGTGTAACACCGTGACCGTTATCCGGTCACCGCTACACCGCACACAGCACTGCTGGTTACCTTGCATCTTGTACTATTGCTAAAGGTACACTGCCAAGTACACTGGTAAGAAAAATAAAAATGAAACAACAAGCCGATGGTCTTTGTCTTCACTATAACAGTTTGACAAACTTAATACAGACAGACTTCATAGATAGATGCTTAGTAATCATGATTTTTTATAAAACTTCAGTTATTTCGCTAGCTACTGTAAGAATTGTTTATTAGTATTTTTTGTACCAAACATTTATTACATTTTATTAGAAAACCCAAAAACATGGTTTATTAGATAAGAAAATTTATTTAACACTTTTTCAAAAATCCTATTTAAGGAATATATGGGAGATATGTATGGTAAGGTAATTAGATTCGGGATAATGGAAAACTTAATATACCATTGGAGTGATAACGTGACTGTGCGCGTTGATGTCTTAAATATAGAGCAGGGTGCGGGCTTCACTTCAAGGAATTTCCATCAACATTTTACGGTTTTATTTAAAATAAAAATTTATTATTTACGAAAATATTGTAGTGTTCTTGTTTTTGTAATGTTGTTAGGTAATGAAGTAACAAATCTATATTAACTTTGTGGTCGATAATAAACTTGTAATGTTGTTTTAATTACTATTTTAATAACACTTTCTATTAATGAGTTATTTCTTTTCCTGCTAAAAATATTCAAAATTGAACGTTGTTCTTTATTGATTTAAGTATCATAATATATCAGTTGTCTATTTCTGAAATAAAACAGTCAGTTTAGGATTTCATACAGATCGATACATAATTGGATGAAAACGGTTAAATTAATTATCCTGCATGCGCTAATGTCTATAGTTGATATCGGACATGCAAAAGCTCTATGATCGGGGAGGTGCGTCAGAGGGCGAGGCTTTGCGGGCACTGGCCGCAGCGGCGCGCGGTGCCCGGCGCTGGCTGCGGGGGGCAGCAGGGGCGGCGGGGGAGGCGCGTGCACCGCAGCCTGCGAGCGCACTGCGCGCAGTCACAGTCCGGCCACCTTTCTGGTCGTGCGTGTATATACGACCGGCTTCGTCGCTACCCTACCTGTCGAGTGCCCGTTAAATGAACGGTTTGCTCCTAGTTTTGGAGTAGGTGAAGTGCTGTGGATAGTGTGATTTTAGTCATACAATCATATTGTGTATCACTAGAAAATTCTACTGTCGACGGCCTGTTGCGAATTCCTCGGTGTAGTCTAACGGCTGTTCGCCTGACGGCGAGGGAAGGCGGACCGCTTCTACCGGGAGGAATGAGCCCCGTACACCACCGCTCCCGCACTCACCGATGATCTCAAGGTTGGTATCTGTGAGCTGCCCGCGACTACGTCCGCGACAGCGCCCGCGCCGCGTGTCGTAACTTCTCACGGCACGACCCCTCAACTGCACTCTACGCTCTATTCTGATCTCATTTAACATACATTCATTTCTTACAACAAACCTAAACATTTCTAAATATCCTTAACTATACTTATTTAGCTTAAGTCACAATCTAACTGTTTTTACGTCATATTAAACTTATAATATTCTTATTGGATTTATTATTAATGTCGAAATTAACAATCTGACTATTACATTGAATGCAATAATTCTTTAGTATAAATTAATAAAATATGAAAGAAAACTTTCCTGTTTACACTTTTTATTGGAAAACTATTTACGCACACTCACTTTAGCAACTAGATGGCGCTTAATACTTTGCTTATGTAAGCCGGACCAGATACTTGTGACCATATAAAGACTAACTATTACGAAGTATTCTATGGCAGCATCCGACGTCCATATTTGATTTAAATTGTTGGGTATTCAATTAATTTTGTAATTAATATTTAATTTAAATTTATAGTTTTGATGTTTTTCTTGGATATTCAAATAAATAATACTTTTATTTCTATTAAAAGAATTTAGAAATAAAGGCATAGATGTTAAATATTACATTTCACTTAATTAAGCGCTATATAATTTATATCCAAGTATTCTAGAATAAAATAGTTGTAGATATAATTTTCTAATTCTCTAATAGACTTAGATTTTATTACCAAGTTAATTTCTAAAAGAAAACAATTTAACAATAGCTGAATAAGACGTATTGTGCGAAGTAAACTTTCACCTTATTCGCTTGAAAGAAAAATTACTTTTGCTAATTATTCTAAATTTAGCTTCGCTTTAGTAAATAACAACATTTGTTAACGTTAACATAAAAAGCAAGTATTTCTTTGATCCTGTGGCAAGACGACAGGCGACTTCTTTATGTATGTATTAGCATATTTCGTGCGGTGCATCTTTAAAAAGTAGTCTTTGTGTAAAGAATATAAGAGAAACAACAATACATCTCCGAGTAACGTATTCTCATAGCATCTTCGCTTAAGAAATGTATATTTCAACATATTTTCTTAGTCCACCGACTTTGATATCCGGGTGTAGGCGAAGCTTTGCCAATATTTATTAGTTAGATAAAGAACAACTACGAATGTGTTATGAACAAATTTTACATCCTACTAATATTATTAATGCGAATGTTTGGATAGATGGATGTTTGTTTCAAGGTATCTCCAGAATGCCTCAACGGATCTTGATGAAATTTGGCATAGATGTAGAACATAGTCTGAAAGACGAAGTCGCGGGCGACAGATAATATTAAAATAGATTTGTAGATATAATTATTAACTTAATTATTTAATTACATTTGTTCTTGTAATTAACTTTAACTAGATATGATTTCAAATTCCATCGATATCACTTTATTTGGTAAGCCACAATTATGTGGTTTTCCTTCACTGATCTATCTCTTGCGTTACTAAAAGACTTTTTAAGAAATCCACTTGGGGTTTGCATTTGTTTCTTAAAGTTACTGACTTATTTTGCAATCCGCAAGTTTGCTCTTATCACTATAAAATTTAAAATTTCATGAAACTTAGAAGTCGAGAAGTGAAGAAGAATTAAAAAAAACTACATTTATTGAAGCACCAATAGCCTAATGTTTAAGGGTACGGATTTCTGATCAGATAGTCGAAAGTTCGACTCCCACCATTCGACTATTGTAAACCATATCCTAGCACAAGCCTAGAGCTTAGTTGGAATTGTACAAGAAATATACTAATATTATATTAATTTTAGAAATTCAAGAAATATACTGATATTAGTAAATTAACAAAAACTGCTAATATTTTCTACAAAAAAAATTGTAAACGATCGTTTCTTGTAAAACAATGATAGCTTCACAGTACACTCTGTACTATAACAGTAAACGGCTAAGTTTCATGGTTGGTGAAGTTAACGGAAGACCCAATTACTGATGATGAGACATTCCATATTAGTTCACACCGGTAACAACATAAGGCTAATGAAAACATTTTATTACTTTTGGTTACTAGTCTGTTTGTATGTCAGTTTTATAAAAATAAAGAATAAATAGAGTTATTTTATAAAATTAGTATTAAACATAATTATTAAACATTTGTTCTTACACACACTTAATACTTTTGGCATTAATTAAGTAAATATCAAATCAAAATATTAGGTTAACTCTCTCATATGAAAAATTCACAATGATGGCTTATTTGTGACTGTAATAAATCATCAGCATACGTTCCCATCGAGAGGCTCGGTGCCTACCCTAAGTTAGGGATGGTATAAATTATTATTTTCAATTCAGGAAAAAAAAAAAACAAAAATTTTCGTCACGTAGACTTTGCAATCTTAAATCTAGGTTAGTATACGTTCATACATCTCTATAATCAACATTAAATTTAAATTAATTACCTTACTTATTTGAGTCATAACCAACTGTATTCTGAGCAACATGTTTTATTATGTTAATTTACATATTTTTAATTAGTCTTATAACCGGTTTGAGGTTTATCATTAATTTTGTATTTGAATTAAATTTGCGAATACATAACGTAAACTTTGCTCAACTTAGGTACTACTTATTTATAAGATTTATTACTGGCTCTATATAAATATAAGTAATGTATTAAATTACTTTGATTTATATGTAAAAAGGTAGAGTTAGTAAGAAACTGTTCTACAATGGACAAACCAAGAAATGTACACTTGAAGGCCTCTTTGTTCTCAATGCAATCTATTCCCACAAAGCGGTTAATTGAAATTGTAATCAACAACTGATCAAAAAGGTTCTCCTTCGGCATTTCGACACAGACATTATCTCACCGCACGCTGAGACTCGTTCAATTCAATCCAACTTATGCCATTTTAGCGAATTTATTTTATTATTTCTTATTAAAATATATTTGTAGTTGGCCAGTTTTCAATCATATTAGCCACGCGTTTATACTTTTAATGGAAAAATACTTAACAACTCTGCCATTTATTGAGTGTTTTGAAGTACTGGCTATGATAGAAAGATGGTTTCAACTCTATTTGTGTAATCATTAGTCGGATCAATCTTTGTTGATAGTAATTCAATCGTTAACAGGAATTGAGTTTAATTATTATTGCAGAAACCTCCGGAACTAATATAGAGAAAGATTTGTGCTAAATTATTCTTAGAATTTAGTCGACCATTTGATACCGCAGCTGAGTTGTAGACTGTCCTTTATAACGTTAACGTCAGAAAACATGAATTAACTCTCCCATTAATATTCTTTGTTGTACAAAATTACTGTTTAAAAATTAACCAACTCATAAAACTTTACTCACGGTGATTATGTTAATTTTAATAATAAGAACTTGAACTTCAGACATACTTTCATAAATTATACATATGCGTAACTGTTTATCTTTTATTTAGATGAAAGTCAGACGAACTTGAAGTTCCATACAGTAATGGATACGATCAACAAATTATGTAGTCGTGAGTTCAATTCTTGATATTCAACTATCATGAACTATATCCTAGTAGAAGCTTCGAAATTCGACATAACGAAAAAATGTAAAAAATAGGTGTACCCACTAGGGTCGGCAACATATGGTACAGAATGATATGCCATTGGGTACACCTGTCACGCGCTGTGGGCGCCTTCCGCGCCTGCGCTTGCGCCGAACGGCTACCTCGCCGTTATGTCATTCCATACCACTATAATAATAAAAGGCATACCATATTCTCACATGTGAATTATGTACCGTACGTTACACTGTATATTAGCCTTGATTTAGCCAACAATATCATATTGTATTTTCGTAAGATTTTAAAATATAATTGTCATAAATGTTCAAATCAATTTTTTGTAGTATCCATAACTGCCTATATGAAAATGTCATCGAAATTTTTAATTTGTATACTGATTTTCTATGTAAATACATTTTATTAATATAAAGAGTGTGCAGGTAATATTTTCAGTAATATTTGATAAGGAATAGAAAACATTTTCTTAATTGTTGTCCCCCGTTATCACAATACTAAGTAGTCTACTAAAAAAAATCTATCTGTTTTAACAACCTTCATTTTTAAGTTTGCCATATGTTTACATGAAGTAAACAAATTACTTAATCAGGGTTAACTTACGCGACAACTTGTTTTATTATTTACCAAGTTAATATAAAACGTTCACTTGGTTTAAATGAAAGTGCATTAAATGTCCGGATGTTTTTTAGTTCGAGTTCACAGCAAGCGTGACGGTTTGCCTTCACACAAGACGTTGGCTCCCCAATAAAATATAATTATCGATAGTAATTTGTGATAAAGATGATCGATTAAACAATCAAATACTTTGAGCAATGTTTTTAGTTTCACATAATTAACGTCACGCACGACGCGTAATTACACTTTTGTATTCGTCTTGGTTTTTAATTTATAATACATGTCATGTAAATAATATAACTTAATTACCCATTTGCCTTGTATTTTATATTAAAATTCTTTTACACTTATTTATTTATTTTATTTTAAGCTTTGTACACAGTTTAAAGTACATAGTGTAACATTACATAGAAATACAATGATGTACAGGTGAGCTTAACTCTAAAAGAGTTTTCTTACAGCTAACCTTGCGATACAGAGAGGATGTATAGTGGGTAATAACTGTACACTTCTTTGTATATATTAGTGTACTTCTCACATTAAATCTTTGGAATTTGAATGTATAACTGTAGAATCTCACATGTTGTATAGTGTTTTTTGTGATAAAACTAAAATTCTATATTACAAAAAAATGTTTTTATCAACACCTGATTGATAGTAAATTACTTGAACTAAATTATATTGTTATATGTTAAAATATCTCGATAGTTTTTATATGAAATCTTGACTTTATACATATAGAGAACAGAAATAAAAAAATATACAACGGTATTATGTTTTCCATTCTCCTGAGGATAATTATAAGTGTTTACGTATACCCACAATAAAAAAAAATGTTGTTTAAACAGCTTATAAACAATGATATGTCGTTCTTATATACCGCACTAAAAGTTACTTCACGTTTTATTTTAACACAAGCTGTCGCCCGCGACTCCGTCCTCCCGGAGTTAAAAAAAAACTTAATAAGTCGCCTAAATGTTCTTCCACAATATGTTCTACATCTATGCCAAATTTCATCAAGATCCGTTAAGCCGTTTCGGAGATACCTTCAAACAAACATCCATCCATCTAAACATTCGCATTTATTATGTTAGTATGATTTATTTTAGACGATCACGACTCAAACATTGTACAAAACCTTATAATAATGCATACTTCCGTAAAACAAGGCTCAAAGTAATTTCCCGTTCGATCAAGTTTAAATTAATGTTACATACTCTTAAATGCATTCTTTTGCATCATGTTATTTGTTGACTCACACTTATTTATACAATAGTTTGGTATCGAATAAAACCTGTTGTAAAGGACATTGGTAATCTGGTTTGCGCAAGATTAAATTTATGAGAAACGACGATATTAATATCTACCAATTTTAAGTTTTGCTACTAAAACGCTTATGGCACTTTAATTATTTCTTTAAATACTGAAATTGGGTCCTTAATTTTTTACTAATATTATATGTATGGATGAATGTTTATTACCAGTTAACACAACAGCGGATCTAATATGAAATTAGGAACAGAGCGAGATTTTAGTCTGGAAATCATGTATCATGGACAAAATGTATCCTTTGTGTTAAGTAAGTAATTAAGGATAGAAAATGTCACGAAAAACTGCACGAAAACAGTGGGAAATTTTTGGTTGCTGGCAACAGCGAGTTTAAATTAAAAATAATCACGGCATTAGACAATATTGTAATATTTTCAAGGACTTTGGGGTCGCACGAACTATCGATGGCACGAAGCATATTAACTGATGGCCAGTCATGTCGGCTATTTGATTATTCCTCGTGCACCCCGGTCGTCGGCGTCCGGCCGTCGTCACCGGAACTCGGAAATATTACGAAGCGCTCTTTCTCCTTTAATAGATACTATCGAATACATACTTAGACTATTAAAAGACAAGACTGTTAAGCTCGTGCATTCTTCTTTTTTTTTAATAAAGAAGACCAATAAGTTCCAAGCTTGCTTGCTTGTTTTGTGTCAGTGTTTAAATTTTTAAATCAGTTTGCGATCACAAAGACGTAAGTCAAATGTGTGATTGTAATTTTTGCCTCACTTCCCACAAAAAGTGGTAAAATTTATTTAGTACAAAGGCGGTTCCTTACCTAGTCCGTTTCTACATAGTCAAAGAAGAGACACGCACGTCGCGCCGTCAGACATCGTATCGTCAAGATTTATTTGTCAGATATAAACGCGGTGGTCAGTTACTTCGTATTTTTTTTTGTAAAATACGACTCTATTGTCTTTTTAACACGCAATGAGAAATTTATAATGTGTCGATCAATTTGTGGGGTTAATGTTCGTACTTTATTATTTAGAATTTGTTTTTTATGTTACAATCGATGTTTAGATGAAATTATCAGAATCAAGCTCTTATAAATTTATTTTTTATTTGATTTCAGTACGTCTATTGTGTTCTTAACGTAACAAAAGGTAACTGCAGTGTTGCAGTGACACACTACTGCGTAACATTAAAGCACAAATTTTTCGACAATTAAAACCCATGGTACATACTAAAGACTTTAACAGATAGAGCTAAGAATAAGACTGAGTATCTTTGTTTGAATTTTGTGACTCATTCTTTTTATATCACATTAGTTCTATGGTAAATATCACACGTAACTATAAGTTTTGGACAATTAATAATATTATCAGTTTTTGTAATTAGTTTTACAATTAACGTTGTGGTTGATAGTGATAAAGCAGTCGCCATTACATTGATGTACTTATCATTTATCATGATAGCTATAAATCATAAATTTCATCAATACTAGACGCATTCTTATTATCATTAAGACAAGTTTAATTTATTATCATAGTTGTTATTCCTCTATACACCAACATACTCATATATATATTTTTTATCCATATATTTCAATGCAAAATTATTTATAAGAGATACCATTTTTTTTTAATTTTCCTACAATTTACCGAAATATACGTCAATAATTAAAATTCAGACAAATATAAATATTTATGTCTATTTAATAGTCGTGTAAAATAACTATTATTTAATTTCAAGGACACGAAACGGATTGTTGTAACTAATTGTTGAATTTGAGAAACTTAAATCAGAAGATAAAATATAATTCGCTAGACACGAATTTTTGTTCATTTAAATGATAAATGTTTACTTTACAATGTGATTAAATTGATGTCACAAAAACAAGAAAACTAAATACTTCAGTTATTTAGTAATCACTTGAGCTGTACTTGACTCGATCTATTAACGAGTAGCTGCTTTGAATTTTAACGATACTAATATTGCTTAAGTTACGAAAGATATCTTTAAAATTGTACAACTTTGGATTAACTTAAAACTTGTTGATATTAAGTGAATATTTTGCGTTTAATATGTTTTATTTTCCTGTTAGTTAACACTAAAATATAATGATATAAAATTTATTAATATTTTAAATCAAGTCGGGGTCACCACTAAAGGCATATTTACATCCTTATTTACATCGTTACATTATTTCCTCCTGCCTTGTCCCGTGTTGAGAGTGACAGTATTTTCTTTTCTCACCTGCCACGCGCAGTCACCTGCCAGATACAATGCCACAGACGTAATGAATCATACTAATATTATAAATGCGAATGTATCTCTGGAACGGCTCAACGGATTTTGATGAAATTTGGCATACTTGTAAAACATAGTCTGAAAGAACACATAATCTACTAATTTTTTTTATTCAGAACGGACGGGGTCGCGGGAAACAGCTAGTGAATCTTTAAATAAGTCGTAATTCCGGATATTACGGTCTGTATTTAGTTGTTCACACACATTGCTTCTGTGGAATGTATTATACATATTAACAATTGTTTGTGATTCCGCTGCAAGTTTACAAGCGTACAATCGTCCCGCTAACTCTACTATTGGTACCGTTCTAAATGACACGACCACTACGTTCGCTACATTGTATCGATTACTATAGATTATCTATATTATTTATTGTTACACTATGATTACATTCACCGTAACTGTAATTTATATAAAATTGTCTATTATATACTCAATCTGTAGATGAGATTTTTTAAAAGAATGATGTCACACTTAAATCTGAATTATAAAGATCGATTTTGGTAAATTAGATTGTATAAACGCTTGAATTATAAGTAATATAGTTTGCAATTTATATTCGAGATTTATTTAACATTTTAAATAATATTTCAAGGCTTAATAAACTCGTTTTATTAGTATACATTCCATAATATTATTATGCTGTAAATTGTCTTGATGTCTGTGTAAGAATATTAACAATGAATTAATTCGTTTTAATGTATTTTAATTTAATTTCATTATTTAATTCTTTAGTAATAATTTGCGATGACTACTACATACGTCATGAGAGCTAGACTTTGCTCGCCCGAACTCATGTGACGTAAACTGAATCTTATTAATCTTATGAATCTTATTTAAGCACTCTTTAATATTTATTAAATAACATTGATAGCCTCGTCAATTTTATAAAAATAAATCACCTAAAATATCTATATACAGGCTGTTACAAATAATTTTCTGAAAAGAAAACCATTCATAACTGAAATCAAACGTTAACAATACTAATATAGATATTTTACCTCAAAGTTAAATACATATCAAAAACCTTGATAGATCAACAGCGAACCTTCACATTGATGTTTGCAGATTTCTAAAGATCCACCTTGACACGTGTAGCGAATAAACATAAATTAAAATTTATTTCGTGATCGTCTTATCCCGACCTTAGTTCTAGGCAAGTCTACCTGCGTTTGTGAGGACTTGTGTGCACATATGGGCAATAGTAAACACTTGTGTGTGCAGGAATGGCGTTGGTATATTTACATAACACTGTTTCTTTCTCGGAATGCGTAAACATTTCGATATGAGGAAAGCTCCGCAATTCCACTGGGAGTTGTGGGGTTAGTGCAGTTACATACAATGAGTAATTTTGAGTTATTTCTCAAGAGAGAAACTGGTGTATGTTGCAGCCTACTTTCCGTACGATTGGTGCGCCCGCGCCTCGTCGGCGAGCGTCGCGATACGTGAAAGTGAATGGCACAAACGAACGCGTACGGACGTATTTTACGTCCGATTTGTTTCGTACACGCGACCATAAGTACGTACCCGTATCTAGCCGTGACGTAAGATACTATAACGATACTTAAATAAATGGATTTTATTGATACGAAACAATGTTAAATATCAATTAAGTATTAAAAATCATTCGTTATAAATTATAATTTGTTACACATAAATGAAATATAAGGTTTGTAATGTATGTGAACCTTATATTTAAATGCAAGTGTAAATATGTAGTTTTTTGTAATAAATGTAAAAACCAACATTGCTTTACAATAATAAGTAGGTTTTAAAGTTCAAATTTGGACTTTTACAAGTTATTTTTATCATTTTGCACCAATAGATGTTAACCGTAACATAATTAAAACGACCTCCTGTGACATTTCGGTGTGAAAACAAATAACATACGAATTCAATACCATTTTATTTTAATGTACGAATTTAATAAATGAAATAAAAAATATGCATAAAAATGATAAAATAATATATTTTAAACATAGGTGTTTAATAATAGCAAAATAATTAAGAAGAATACTTATATAAATTAGGTTAGCGAAACTAAACGTTATTTGAAAGTACACCTATGTTTTACATTATTTAACAAGTATTTACAGGACGCAATGAAAATAAAATATTGTTTGTCACGAACGCCTACATACGCTTACGGTGTCAAGGGTGATGCCGAGACAATGTGAATATTTGAGTACTACTGCAACCTCCAAGTTATTGCTCATCAGTGCTAGTTGTAACACAAACTATTGAAAAATAACTTATAAACGTACATACATAACCCTAATCATAAAATAATATACATGTAAACCTTATCTGTGGAATACGGATCGGCTCTATGTAGATATTATAGATTCCCATTTTGACGCGGTTGCATACATACGTAGTAGTCGTAAGTAAACCTCTAGATTAACATGATCAATCTTTCTCAATTCAGCCTTAACAAGGAAGTAACAGCCCGAGACGATGTTCCTAAGGGAGCCCTCAAGTTTAGTTACTCCTAAACCAGGTTTAGACTAAGCACCATCTGCATTAGGCCACCTCCGGTGGAGCTGTAAATATCTCTTCAAGTGTCTACTTAGTCATAATAAAAATTAAAATCAATCTGTTAGATAAAATTTTAGTCCTTCTACAACAACTTTTATCATTGGCACTTACTTTCGCTATATAATTTAAATCTACGTACAAAAGTATGTATACAATTATAAAAATATAAATTTTGACACGTTATCGTCAGTAGGATAAGGTTTCCGGATACCTAATCCTCATCATTTACAGTTCAGGCTGATGTGTGAGAAGGTAACACCTCGGATATAATCCTTGTCATGTCATGGTAACAAGGAAGTAGCGATGGTCTTCTCTATATTGTAACATAATACATGACGCACACAACAACATATACAATAGGGTTAATACCCTTAAATATGTATGTTGCAGTAAAATTGTTTCTCATACAGTGCATTTTGTAAATTCTTACAGAAATAAATATCTTAAGCCACAAATATAGTATGAGTCTATAATCTACTGAATTGAATAAAATATGTTTAATTTTAAAATGCGTGTACTTTATATTCTACTTGCAATTCCCGCGACTCCGTCCGCGCGATTTAAAAAAAAAGTAGTCTATGTGTTCTTCCACACTATGTTATACATGTGTGCCAAATTTCATCAAAATCCGTTGAACAGTTCCGGAGATACCTTCAAACAAACATTCGCATTTATAATATTAGATATAATTCAAGTAAAGTTATATAATGTTAACAATTTGTTACATTTATTAACCGCATGAGCATTAATCACGATTATTCTATTATGTAGGTGCAATGACATCAACTTATGTACCTAAATATATATGTATTGCGGAAACCGAGCAACTTAATATGTCATTAAAACCATGCATTAACTGAACGTTGAACTATGCGAAAATGGAAACGGTGTTACCGTTTCATTGTGAGACATATGTCGAGGCGTAGGTGTACGTGTGATTCGTATTTAAAGTTTGTCCATACAATATTGAGAACGAGTCACCGCTTGCACAGTTACCTGACCTCGCGACAACCTTCGCCTTTATCCACTCTCAAATAGAATTAAACTTTTATTCATTGCTCGAAAGTTCTTTTTCAATTTATCTTTTTACTATAATGACATAATTCATAGTTTTTGAAACTAATCCGTGAACACTTAACTAAAATAATTATAATGTGCCTAATTATAGTAATAGTTTGAAACCTCAAGTGAATGTGACGAAGTCCAGACACTCACAGTCACTTTATTGCTACTTAAGCAGTCCGTTAGCGTAGATTTCTTATAATAAATCTAAACTAAGCGCCTCCCTTAGTGAGAACGACTACAGATGTATAACTCTTCGTTCTAAGATCTTCAAAAACTGCACAAATATTGATTTTCGAAGATGTCCTTAACTTGTTAGCACAACAAATATCCTTGTTAACCTGAACGATTGGAGATTTTGGTGACACACAAATTTAACATATGGTCATCATACATATATATATTATATTAGAATCGCTCTGCTTGGTTAATTTCGTAGAATAGCTATTACCGAGGTTAGATAAAGTTTCGCACGCCCAATTATTAGATTGGTCACCGACTTTTTGCGACTCTTTACTTTCAAGAGCATTGCGAATTCCGATCTCCGCTTTTTATGATTTAAAAAATATAAAGGAGTGCTGAGCTTCATAAATCACAATTTTTTATATCGATTAATTATTTTTTTGAATGAATTACTTGTTGAAGACACAGAATATATGATCTACTTCAATTTCTTAATGAATGATGGTTGTATACAAAGAAGTATTAAAATAAGTTCAGTTACAACTGTACTTTTTCTCTATCAGTAGTAGTTATTTGTAATATATTAAAGACGGGAAAAATAATACAGAACCTACAATTGTAATATTTATTGTTTCTGTTTTACCTTTTATTCATAAACTAGCTGTAGCCCGTGGCTCCATCGGCACGGAATAAAAAAAATTGATTAGTAGCCAATGTGTACTTCTATAATATGCCAAAATTCTATAAGATACATGCTGCCGTTCTGGGGATACCTTCTAACAAACATACATCCAAACATTACGAATGTGAATGTTTATTTTTATAATATTAGTTACATTTACTTGTAGCCTAATTCTAAGTATTCTTTGTTACAGAAACAATGCATATAACCAACTTGCCACTCGTGGTTTGGACGCTCACAGTCTTAATGACACATGTAAGTACAACTTAAGTTTAAGCATAATTAAAACATACGTAACTAATAATTTTAATTCTAGCTGTACAGTTTTTCAGATTCTCTTATGGAATTTAATTGTGTTTATTATTCGCTGTGTTTTTATTTTCTTTTTTTGTATTGGAATTCTGAGAGATAAAAATGCTGTACACATGTTACTATTGGTACATTTCGGTCCATTTCACAGGTAGCGACGCAAAGCCAGTATGGAATAGGTTTAGGCATAAAACGAGAAGTATTTTTCTTAAATTTAGAAGACGGCTACTTTGGTTGTCAAGTAAACGAATCAACACAAATATTACAATTATATGAATTATCGAAATTATGCGATGGAGTACCGGATTGCTACAAGGCGTCCGACGAACTGAGATCAGAGCTCAAATGCACAGGTAAGACAACTCAATATGCTTAATACGAAACATAGACAAATAATTCAAATCAAGTAAATTAAAAGAAGAAGCAACCAGCTCTTAATAAAAGACACTCGCAGTATTAATTATATCATTAATTTAAGTAACTAGCAAATAGAACTTTTCCTATTGAAGGAAAATTGTGTGATTAACGCAATAACCAATAAAAAATACAAAACAAAAACACTCAATTAATTAAGGGTGTCTGAGTTATTGAGTTATCTTTGATTTGTCAAAAACAAGGATGACATGTTTCTTAGAGATTTTGGTCTCAGAAATCCATGGTAAGATTATTAAATGTTTTAGATGACTGTACCAAAGAAGATGGCGCACGTTGCATAAACGGTGCGTGTCTAAACGGTGTGTGCCATTGCAATGATGGTTTCGGCGGCTGCAACTGTCAGGAACCAGGTGAGGAAAATTACTACTGATATATATTAAATTATCATATACGTTACATTCAAATCTAACTACGCATAATATCCGTCGATTTTCAGTTGTCTTTATAATACCTTTTTGTACATTTCAAAACGTAACTGTAATTTATTGTGATAAATGTAGGTAGTTTAGTATCACCTACCGTCACTTAACTCTAAATAAATCAGTCTCAAACCAATCATCGTTTCATTCATACGTGTACACTAATTAAGTAGTTTCTTTCCTTTGTGTTAATATAGCGCAATTAGATGCCATCTCATATAATATTTCTTGGAACAGAAGTTCTGTTTGTTAAAAATATTTTTTTTGCAGATGTAAACGAATGCAAGGACAGACCATGTGATGTGTTTGCGCACTGTACCAACACCGTGGGTAGCTTTCAATGTTCATGCTTCCCGGGATACGAAGGCGATGGTTTCACTTGTAGAGGTATTTATCATTTTCTGATATACATAGGGTCAAAGTTTAGATTAACACATTTAACATAAAACCTAATCGAATAAATAGGTACCAAATGTATGGTATAGTAATAATAGCATAATTTTAAGAAGACATCAGTGGGTACAAAATAAAAAAATTGAAATAAATTTGTTTAAAATAAATTAACATTTGGTTTTATCCAAACCAATTTTGTAGAATAATTTATATTATATATATACGATTTAATACAGTACGTATTTATGGATTTTTATTTATTTAATTTAGGTGAAATTGTTAAGTAATTACAATGCATTTAAAATGAAATAGGTATACACATATGTTCAGTTTTATTACCTCATCCTTTTTTATTTTAGATATAAACGAATGTGAAGATCCAGCGATATCGTCGAGATGTGTCAAGAATGCAGAATGTTGTAACTTACCAGCTCACTTTATCTGCAAGTGTAACCGAGGCTTTGAAGGGGACGGGGAAGAAGAATGTCGAGGTAATTTGCTGTTAACACATTATGATATCCCTTATCTCCCTTATTTGTTATGGTTTATTATATAATATAATTACATATATTAATAATTAATAATTACATATAAACATAGTTTAGATTGTATATATAAAATATTGTTATTTTTAATTCAGATATCGACGAGTGCCGACGACCCGGAGCCTGTGGAAGCAACACTGTTTGTCAAAACTACCCCGGCAACTACACATGCGCCTGTCAATCTGGTTATACCGGAAATCCATTCGACGGCGTAAGTTAACTTCTTCAATGGTTTCGCTTAACCGCTTTATTAAACCGCTATAACGGTTTTTATTGTTTCCATTGTAGTGCGTGGACATTGACGAATGCGAAAACAAGGAGGCATGTGGTACCGGCGCTGCCTGCCGCAACATTGCCGGCGGCTACGAGTGCAGCTGTCCGCAAGGCTTCGAAGGCGATCCTCGCGTCGGCTGCCACGACCTCGACGAATGCGCTCGCGCAGAGTGTGGTCGCAACGCTCTATGTGAAAACTTACCCGGCTCGCATCGCTGTCTATGTCCACCAGGTTTCCAAGGCAATCCCGAAGTCGAGTGTATCGGTGAGCTTAAACAATTTTATTACACGTCATGTGTGCTTTTATTTAACTATGGTTTAATGCTTAAAAACTTCTAATGACGGCCTATAACAAATTACGCCGACACTACCGCACTCAATCGAGCGGTAGCTTCACGCTTCTACTAACTTAAAGAAACACATTAAAACATTTTTCGACTATGTCATTAAAAAGTTTCAGGTTAAGGACGCATACCCCTCGGCACCGTGGGATATTCGGTCGGCTGGTCGGTGTCATTTGTGAATTTAGTTTTACAGCAGCGCCAATGCAGCGTCTAGCTGTAATTTTCAATATATTTTAGTCTCGTTTTACGGTTACTTCTCTTCTCTTCTTTAAAAAATTCTCTGTGCCTGTCTCTTCCTCTTCGTAGTGGCTGTTGGAGTACATATAACGTACGTATGTGTTTTATTCGAGAAGGCGGCGGATAATTAGACGTGAGTTGTTTGTTACACCAGACGTGGATGAATGTAGGAGTAGAGAAAATATGTGCGGCAAGCACGCCGTGTGTACGAACACGGTTGGCAGCTACGTTTGCACATGTGAGCCGCAGTACACCGGCGACGCGCGCTCCCCCGACGGCTGCACAGATGTTGATGAGTGTTCTGTCCTCGAACATCCTTGTGGCTCACAGGCTCTTTGTGAAAACGCTTCTCCCGGATATAACTGTGTATGTCCACAAGGATATAGAGCCAAACCGGATGCCAAAATAGCTTGCGAGCAGGTATGCATTTTTTAATACCTTAATGTAAGTATTAAAATGAAACTTTTAAATGATAATTATTATATTTGGCAGGTCGATGTAAACATACTATGTAAATCAAACTTTGACTGCACAAATAATGCTGAATGTATTGACAATCAATGTTTTTGTAAAGAAGGATTCAACGCCAAAGGAGCTGTCTGCATCGATGTTGATGAATGCTCAAACGTTACAATTTGTGGAGAAAATGGTTTATGTGTCAATACCCTCGGTGGATATAAATGCGAATGTGTCAATGGATTTGTTGGTTCGCCACCGAGAATACCTTGTCGAGCGCCGTGTGAAGATGTTGAATGTGGCGATCACTCGTATTGTAAACCGAATGGTATAGAAGCTTATTGCGTATGTGAAGAAGGTTGGACATTTATTCCTACAGACGTTTCAGCCGGTTGTGTGGATGTCGACGAATGTGATGCGTCCGTGGGACCGGTGGGACGCTGTGGACCTAACGCACGTTGTACAAATACATTAGGAAGTTATTCTTGTCAATGTCCTGATGGATTTTCTGGTGATGCTTTTAAAGAATGTTTCGATGTTGACGAGTGTCAGGCGGATGACGCTTGTGGAGCAAACGCTGAGTGCATAAATAAACTGGGTTCCTACGATTGCGAATGTCCTGAGGGTACTGTTCCTGACCCAGATCCACGCGTGCGATGTTCGGAAATTCTGACATGTAAAGGAGACAACGATTGTCCTGGAAATTCTATTTGCGATTCAAATGCTAGATGCGTATGTCCTGAACCTAACGTCGGTAATGATTGTCGTCGTAAGTATTTAATGTTATTCTTTAATGGAGTTCATAAATTTTAATTACTTCCTCTTTTAAAATAAGTTTTTTTACAGATCCATGTGAAAGTTTGCAATGTGGTAGTAACTCTGAATGTTTATTAAATGACCAGATAGCGCAATGCACATGCCGCACTGGATTCAAAGGAGATCCCACCTCTCACCTAGGGTGTCAAGATATTAACGAATGCGATGCAAACCCTTGTGCGTTTGGGGCTGTGTGTAAAAATCTTCCTGGGCATTTTCAATGTGAATGCCCTGGTAGATTTGTTGGTGATCCTTATGTCGATGGATGTGTTTCGAGTAAACAGCCGATTGAATGCAGTGACATTAACCCGTGCCCCCAGGGCGAAACGTGTATTACTCACGATGGTGAAAACGTTTGTATATGTTCGCAAGGTTTCACACGCAACAAAGAATCTGGGTTATGTGAAGATGTCAACGAATGTACTTTATACGGTCACTCGCCATGTGGTTTTAACGCTATTTGCAAAAATTTACCGGGTAGCTATGAGTGCAAGTGCCCTATGGAGTATAGTGGTAACCCCTATACTCTTTGTGAACTATGCGATGACGTCAGTTGTAGATGTCACCCACCATATAAAGTTGTCGATAACAACTGCGTATTGTCTGACTGTGCAAAAGGAAACACATGTGGTAAAGGAGCAGAATGCATAATTATTTCCGAGACTGTAAGCTACTGTGCATGTCCTTCTGGTTTCTCACAAACTAGTGAAGGTGCCTGTGAAGATATAAACGAATGTTTATCAGGCCAACCGGTCTGTGGTTTTGGTGCTGAATGTATTAACACTGAAGGCTCATATAAATGCAAATGTCCACCAGGTTATGGCCAAGACCCCATTTCTGGTCATTGTACTATAAACCAAAAGAGATGTATAAGCGATTCCGACTGTTTCTCAAATGAAAAATGTATACAACCTGGGCAGTGCATTTGTCCACCACCTTTTTACTTAGACATTGAGGATGGGCAAAAATGTAAAAGTCCTTGTGAACGATTCATTTGTGGCATTAACGCAAAATGTACTCCTAGCGATCCTCCAAGATGTATGTGTATGACAGGATATGAAGGAGACCCCTACACTGGCTGTACGAATAGAAACGAATGCCACAGCTCTCCTTGCGGATACGGTGCCATTTGTCATGATCAAAAAGGCGGATATCAGTGTGTATGTCCTCCCAACATGGTTGGGGATCCTTACAAATCAGGATGTACGTATTTAAGTATATTTTCTTGCAATTGGTAATCAATATAGATGACAACTTATGTTACTGATTTACTCTATATTTTAGGTTCCTTTGGCATAGGTCCATCACAAAAACAATTATGTAGTTCCGATAATGAATGTCCTAATAACCTTGCTTGTTTAAACCGTACGTGTCTGTCTCCATGCCTAAGCGTCACTTGCGGCGCCAATGCTTTCTGCGAAGTAGATGATCACGCAGCCTGGTGCAGATGTAATCCAGGCTACACTAAACCTGAGGGTGGGAAATGCATATCTGGTAAGAAAAACACTTTAAAATCAATATGTGTATATAATTTAATTTTTTACTTTATTTTATTCATTTTTATTTTTATTATTTTATTTATGTTATTTTTATTTATAATTTATATTTTACTTTGGTATTGTTTTAGGTTGCGATAATTATTCTTGTGGAACAGCAGCTCAATGTATAATTTCGAAAAATGGTCCCACATGCGTGTGTCCAGAAGGAATGGTTGGGAATCCCTTCCCGGGGGGTGGTTGCAGAAGAGACGTATGCGGCCCTGGAATACCTTGTGAAGGCCCATTCACGTGCCTCGCAGGAAGATGTCGACAGCGCTGCGAAAATGTTGTTTGTGGCGTTGGAGCGTCTTGCGACGAAGAGAGCGGCAGATGTGTTTGTAATGCATTCTTTGTAGGAAATCCCGATTTACTTTGTATGCCTCGTAAGTATTTTTAAAGTTATTAAATTATTCAAACTTTCGTGAGACATTTTTATATATCAGTTTATTTTTAAAGTTGTTTATCAAAATATTTTAATTTAACTGAAGGTATAATGTAACAAACTTTTTCCAGCTGTTGCTCCTCCCGCTTGTGAACCTGGTTGTAGTGAAAACGCTCATTGCGTTTATGGACCGATCAATTTATGTAAATGTGATAAAGGATACACTGGGAACCCTTACTCCAAATGTTTACCGAGGAGACAAATAACTTGCGCAAAAACTTCGTGTGGACAGAACGCCGTTTGTCAGCAAACTAAATCACATATCGAGTGTCTATGCCCTCCTGGTTATATCGGAAACCCAAATCTACAATGCATTGATATCGATGAATGCCAATCAAAACCGTGCGGTGAAAATGCTATTTGCATAAACACTCCTGGTAGTTTCAGTTGCATATGCAAAAGCCATCATTTCGGCAATCCATACGAACTGTGTACACAAGTTGCAATTTCTAAATGTGTTGATGGTAATGGTTGCTCTTGTTCCCAAAATAATACTTGCCCGGATGGCTATTATTGTGAAAAATCTATATGCGTCGACAAATGTCGCAAAACAGTATGCAGTCAGAATGCTATTTGCGAAGAAGGTCAATGCGTTTGTCTTCCAGGATACATTGGAAATCCGAACGATTTACAACAGGGCTGCACTTTTGACAGTAAGTGTGTAACTGACGGAGATTGCAAAGATACTGAAATATGCTTTCAAATAAGCAGAAATATACGTAAATGTGTCGACTCATGCAGTAAATTACAATGTGGACCCAATTCCCTATGTGTTAGTGCGAATCACCAGGCCCATTGCATTTGTACAGAAGGCTATGTTGGGAAGCCTAATGATATTAAATCTGGTTGTCATTTGCAACAAAAGCCAAAAGAAGTTGAATGTAGCATAAATAGTGACTGCAATGAGCCACAAGTTTGCGTGCCGGTTGGTGGAATGATGAAATGTCTAGATCTTTGCACCACTGTCGCTTGCAGCGCCGATGAAATCTGTAATGTACTGAATAATACCGCACGTTGTGATTGTAAAGAAGGATATTTGTGGAATCCCATCAGTTCCAATTGTGAACAACCATCGACACCAAGTTGTAGAAATGATAATGATTGTGATGAAAATAAGTCCTGTGAAAAAGACGTGCTCGGTGTTAATAAATGTGTAGATAATTGCTCAATATTTACATGTCCACAAAATTCGAAATGTGTTACTAAAAATCACAAAACGCAATGCCAATGTTTGGACGGCTATATAGGAAATCCGAATGATCGCGACGGATGTGTAGCGTTAGATAAAAACCAATGTACAGACGATGTGCAATGCAGAGAGAGTGAAATATGCAAAAATATCGGAAACGTAAAGAAATGTGTGTCGGCTTGTCAACAATTAGTTTGTGGACCAAATGCGATTTGCATTACTAATAATCACGTAGCCAAGTGCCAATGTCCCTCAGGACCCTTTACGGGTAATGCTGACGACCTAGAGAAGGGATGCCAATCTGTTCCTTGTATTTACAACGCTGATTGCTTATCACATGAATTGTGCAATCGTTTGACATACACTTGTGATGGTGCATGCCGAAATGACTCATGTGGCGACAACGCAGTTTGTATAGCCGAAGGTCATAAAATTATTTGTATATGCCCTAATGGATATAAACCGGATCCTATTCCAGAGGTGAACTGTAGAAAAATAGAGTTATGTAATCCTAACCCTTGCCATCCTACAGCCGTATGTGAACCGCGACTTTCATCGTATACCTGTAAATGTCCAGTTGGATTTATCGGTGATCCAAAGAAAACAGGTTGTAAAAAACAAAACCAATGCATAAACGGAGATCAGGATTGTCCCCCTGAAGCGACTTGCGTAAACAACCGGTGCGTTAATCTATGCGATGGCGCATGTGGTGTAAATTCTTTATGCAAAATTATCAATAGAAAACCTATTTGTACTTGTGCCAATGGGTACGAAAAATCTAAAAATGATAATTCGTGCAAGAAAAAAATATTATCATGCCACAGTGAAAATGATTGTGAAGGAGATACATGCGTCAATGGACAATGTTTCGCAGCCTGTAAAAATTCTAGTCACTGCGATCCAGGTAATGCGTGCATTAAAAACTTGTGCATAACACAATGTAACACACATACTCAGTGCGCGATTGGACAAGCCTGTGTCGGAGGGCAATGCCTAATAGGATGTAGAAGCAACGATGATTGCATTGAAGATGAGGCGTGCCTAAACAACAAATGTGTAAACCCTTGCCTTGTTGCGAGATCTTGTGGACCAAATGCTATTTGCTCTAGAGAAAATCATGCCGTTAAATGTGAATGCCCTCCTGGATTTGAAGGAACACCATTACCACAGCAAGGGTGTGTAAGAAAACCTTCTACTTGTTCTCGGACTTCAAATTGTCCACCGGATCATATGTGTATAGGTAACTTGTGTCAAGTTCCTTGTCAAGATAATACTGGATGTGCTATTGGTGAAAAGTGTAACGATAACATATGCCATAAAATATGCCATTCCAGTAGCAACTGCTTACACGGCGAACATTGTAACTCCGGTATCTGTATTCCCGGTTGCAAAACTGATTCAGACTGTCTTAATAATCAAATTTGCCAAACGAAGGAATGTTCATGTACATCTGGATACAAATTAGTTAATAACGAATGTGGAAATATAGATGAATGTGTCAATAATCCTTGTCACCCATCAGCACAATGTATTGATTCCCAAGGCTCATTTAAGTGTGTATGCCCGACGGGGTCTATCGGTGATCCATATCAGACTGGTTGCATGTTGCCTAATCAATGCAGACGTGATTTACAATGCGAAGATTCTCTTGCATGTATAAAAGGAAAGTGCTCCAACCCCTGTGAGAATAATGCCTGCGGAGTAAATGCTGTTTGTTCAGTAAATAGACATCGTATGACATGCACCTGTGAAAAAGGTTACTTAGGTAATCCGTTTGATAAAAAAATTGGATGTTTCAAAGTTGAATGTGTAGATGACTTTGACTGCCCTACCGATAAAAGATGCAACACGAAAAACAACAAATGTACTGGTATGTAATTTTTTTGTGTTGAAGTATTTTGAGTTATTACATAATGTATCTGTAGTATACTAATTTTTAAATGATTTCCAGATCAATGCGATGAGCCTGCATGTATTGGTGGATCGTGTAAAATAGAAGAACATAAAGATTTGTGTATATGTGCTAAAGGATTTGAGTTGTTAAATGGTGCTTGTACAGATATTAACGAATGCAATAATAATCCATGTCCACTAAACTCGGATTGTAAAAATAATCCAGGTTCATTTACATGCAGTTGTGTAAATGGCACAGTATTAGATGTTAGTAACGGTAACTGTAAAGTACCCGGTGAATGTACATCAGACGATGATTGTGCCGATGCAACTAAATGCGTCAAAGATCATTGTATAGATCCGTGCGATGACTCACCGTGCGGTGATAATGCAATATGTGGTGTTGTTAAACATCAACCAACTTGTGAATGCCCACCTAACAGTCAAGGAGATCCTTATAATAAATGTACTAAGTTTGAGTGTACAAAAGATGCAGATTGTGCTTCTGAAGAAGCCTGTGTTAACAACAAATGTAAAGATTCTTGTAGTATACCACGAGCATGTGGCAGGAATGCAGATTGTTATTCAAGAAATCACATTGGCCATTGTACTTGTTCTTCGGGTTACACAGGAGATCCAGTTCTTGGTTGTGTTCCACTTCAATATTGTGCTGATGATAGTAAATGTTCTTCGGGCACGAAATGTGTTGACAATTTATGCGTTGGTAAGTTTCCATATAAGAGCTAATGATGGTGTTATAAACTCGTTACATCCAAATAATACTTATCTGGTATTTACAATTTCAGGTGTTTGCAAAAATTCAAGAGATTGTTTAGATGGCCAAGTCTGTATTCAAGACACATGTCGAGTAACTTGTGCGACTAATAATACGTGTCCAGAATCACAGTTTTGCCTTAATAGTATCTGCTCAAAAGAAATTCAATGCTTTTCCAATGACAATTGTAATGAAGACGAACAATGTGTTATTAACAATGATGGAATTGCACAGTGCGTCAACGTATGTGAAAATCATCCCTGCGGAAGACATGCTACATGTCTAGGAAAATCCCATGAACCAACATGTTTGTGCCAAAAAGATTTCTTCGGCGATCCTCTTCAAGGATGTAAAAAGAGAGAATGTACTAAAAATTCAGATTGCTCCGATGATAAAGTTTGCCATGAAAATATGTGCAAAATTGCTTGTTTGATACACAATGATTGTGGAGAGAATACTGTTTGTTCATCTGAAAAGCATACACATACATGTTATTGTCAACCTGGATTTACTGGCGATCCTGTGAAAGGTTGCGCAGAAATAAACTGGTGTGCTTCTAATCCATGTGGTAACGGAGCAGAATGTCGGAATACCAGAAATCAAGCACAGTGTGTTTGTTCTACCGGAACAGTTGGAAATGCATATGAAGAAGGATGCCGTAAGGCTCCGGAGTGTAGATTTAACAGAGATTGTCCACCAGTAAGTCGGTGTACCGTTATTGATGGTACACGCAAATGTACAGGTAAGGTTTTTGTTTAATTGAATTAGAAATAATTGTCTTTTGTAAAGACAAAGGAAAAAAGGTAATTTTTTCCCCTTTTTTATAAAATGGTCTTTCATTTCAGATGCATGCGACAGCGTAAAATGTGGCCCTAACGCAGACTGTATCGCTACCAGACATACGGGTCAATGCAAATGTAAAAATGGCTACGTAGGAAATGGCGCAAGCGAAAAGGGTTGCCGTCTTCGCGAAGTTTCATGTAGAAGTAAAACAGATTGCGGCAATGATCAATACTGTCATAAAGGATATTGCAAAGGTAAATAGAATTTCGTTACAATATTCTTCTAAATATTACAAATATTGTTAAATTAAAATGTACTTGTTAAGAGATTGCTGGATTATGTGAATTATGTAGGTGTTGAAAGTCTACCATTACATTAAATTCGTAAGATCTACTACGTAGCTTTATATTTCAGGCCTGTGTTTGCTCGATGAGGAATGTAGATCCAATGAAAAATGTATAAATGGACAATGTTTAAATCCCTGTCAAATGGAGAAAACATGTGGTCTTAATGCAGTTTGCAGAACCGACAATCATATAGTACAATGTAGTTGTCCAAATAGTTTTACCGGAAATCAAGACGTCGAATGTGTTCGAAGTACGTATAGTTTCTTTATTTTAAACCGAAAATTATGTTGGAATTATTCATGAACTGTTGGATATTAAATGATTTTTTTCTAGTCCCAAGATTGTGCGGCGCTGCTGAGGAGTGTGATAATGGATTTATGTGTCACAATTCAATGTGTGTCCCCCGATGTAAAGGGGACGAAGAGTGTGCATTGAATGAAAGATGTTCTAAAGGAGTCTGTCTATGTAAGTAGTTTAAATGTTATTTAATTTAGCAACTGTCCAATTTTGGGACCATTGTTACTTGTGATCACAGTACAGTGAGCTAATATTTTTTTTTGTTTGTTAACAGTGACTTGTCGAGTTGATAACGATTGTTTCCTTGGGCACATATGTTTGGCAAACAATTGTCAATACGGTTGCAGACATGATGAAGATTGTGGTCCTGAAGAAATATGCAAAAATAACTATTGCCAGAATCCTTGTGCACATGATAACAATCCTTGTGGTCCGAATGCTTTATGTTCTGTTGTGGATAGAAAAGCTTCTTGTGCTTGCGTAGATGGATTAATTCCAAACCCGACGCCTAACATTGGTTGCGTCAGAACTCCTTCGGCAACTTGTCGCATGCATAAGGATTGTAGTGCAGGATGGCGATGCGAAGACGATCGTTGTCGACCGGCATGTACAGTTGATGGCTCAGAGTGCTTGCAAGGCGAACGATGTGATTCAGGAGTGTGTAGATACGCTTGCACATCAGATGAGCACTGTACCGATGATGAAATATGTGATGGTCGATTATGTGTATTGGGATGCAGATCTAACTCTCAATGTTCTAGTAACCTCGCCTGTATATCAGGCCAATGCTTAGATCCGTGTACCGAACCTGGTACGTGCGGCGCAAATGCTTTATGTGTAACTAAAGAGCATCAACCAGTTTGCTCATGTCCTCAGACATTATCAGGGGATCCAAAAGCAGTATGCAGAAGATTAAGCTTACCTTGTGATTCTGACAAAAACTGTCCAGACGGTCTCACTTGTTATGGGGACACCTGTCATCCCTCCTGTAGAAGGTAAGAAACTTATATTTTGTTATGATTATGATATATATTACGATTTGATATAAATTAACTAGTTTTACGGTACATGATTCGACTAAGGTATGACTGATAATTATCTTATTTTTGCAGTGACGGTGTTTGCTTATCAAACGAAAAATGCATCAGAGGAATTTGCAGGGTTGTATGCAATAGTGACGATGGATGCAATGATGGACATATATGTGAGAACAGAATATGTAAGCAAGGTTGCCGCGATGAAAGTGCCTGTAATGATGATGAGGCATGTATAGGCGGTCAGTGTAAAAGTAAGTGTTTTTCATATTAAATACAAAATTAGATCTTGTTGAAAATACATGCCTTTGGATAATTTTAATATTTGTTTCTCATATGGACTTCCTCATGTTGTATTCTATTTTCATATTTTGTTTTCTGTTTTCAGATCCTTGTAAGGATAGTAGAAGTTGTGGTATTTGTGCTGAATGCAAAGTTATAAATCATCGTGCACAATGTAGCTGCTCTAGTAATTTTACAGGAAATCCTTTAGTCGAATGCAAAAAGAAAAAAATTCTTTGTGACGGATTATGTCCCTGCGATGATAGTGGATATTGCATTTCGCTTTGTGAAGACAATTCTGATTGCACTTGCAGTGAAAAATGTTTCAAGGGTGGATGTAGATCAGTATGTAATATTAGAAACAGGTGTCCAGAGAGACAAATATGCCTACAGGGTATCTGTGTGCCTGGATGTAATAACGATCGAGATTGCGGTGACGATATGATGTGCTCTTCGAAACAGTGCATATCAGTCTGTCGTGAGAATTCCTGCGGCAAAAACGCACAGTGCATAGCGACGCGACACAGAGCAATTTGTAGTTGTGCCAGCGGATTTTCGGGAGATCCGTCAAAAGAATGCAAATCCTATGAATGTTTAAAGAACGCGGATTGCGGTGCGGATGAACAGTGCACCGCTGAGGGAAAATGCAAGAACGTGTGTTTCGGCAACTGTGGCGTAAATGCTATATGTCGTTCTGTGAATAAAATACCTCAGTGCTCCTGCCCTCCAAATTATGTAGGAAATCCAAAAATAGAATGCTCCAAACCACCAGCAGGAAGCTGCTTACGTAACCCGTGTGGAGTTGATGCCCGTTGCCGCGACCTCGACGATGGCAGCTACGAGTGCACGTGCCCACCAGGCTGTGCTGGTAACCCGCAGCGACAATGCTTCTGCGGAACCATGGCACCGTGCGCCCGAAAGAGTTGCGGCGTTAATGCCGAATGTCGAATAGGTTATAACGGACAACCTCATTGCTATTGTCCTCGTAATTACCCGAATGGAGATCCAAACATAGAATGTGAGTAATGAATTAACAATAGTAAATATTCAATACCAATACTATTATAAAACAACATATTATTAAATATTGTAAGACCTTTATAACTAGAGGATCTTTTTACATGAAACTTTTATTAATTTTTCAGGTATTCAGGAACGCAGTGTAGTTGATTGTAGAACAACGGGATGCGGAATAAATGGCGAATGTCTAAGAGAAGGTGCTGAGTTTGTTTGTCGTTGCATACCCGGCACGGAAGGACAAGCTGACATCGAGTGTCACACCAGTAAGTTAAAAGCCATTGTATCACAGCCCTCCCGTCACTTGTAAAAATGCACGAGAAAAGTTATATTCAATTCAATTCTATCGAAAGTACTTTAGATAAAAACTATTCAGCGATCTTAATACACAATCAAAATGTTATTCCGCTCAAAACCTGAGTGTATTTGTTGTGACTCTTTTGTAAATTTGTTTTGGTGAGGGATTTATGAAAAATTTTAAAGACTTTGAATTACTAGTGTAATTTTATTCTTTTGTATAAAAACTTATTACTCTACTTCATTTAAATAATGAGTACTATATTAGTATGACATTTAAAGATACCTCTAAACCCTTAAATACCTATACTATATACCTAAATGGTAAATAATTGAAATTGATGTTAGTGGAAGCATTCTCACCGTTCGTGCTTGAATACAGTCAGTAACATTTTGTTCGGCTTCATGTACATATCGCTTGTATTATAATATTCCGTTATATATCTCTGATCATAAACTATCAGTTTCAAAAAGCATGCACTGTCTCGTGAGAAAGTTTCCTCTTCGTGGCTGAAGGTACAGCTCTCTCGACTCTGCTTTCTTCTTTCACATCTTCCTAGGTATCGAATGCACGAGTGACAAGGATTGCCCGGTAGACAAAGCGTGTTTGAGCTTACACTGCGTCGACCCCTGCACGATACGAGGCGTGTGCGGTGAGGATGCGCTCTGCGTGTCTGTCATGCATCGAGCCCAATGTTCATGTCCTCAATGCTACGTCGGCCAACCGCGCCTCGCTTGCCGCCTCGACCCCACTTGTAAGCCGACAGCCGACAGCCTAAATACGACTATCACTTGTTCAGAAACCAAGCCATGTCCACAAAAATTGGCATGCGATACAAACACAAACCAATGTCGTAATCCTTGCTTGGAATATCAGGATTGCAGACCAAATCAGAAATGTGAAGTAAGAAATCATCTGCCGGTTTGCGTATGCCGTAATGGTTTCGCGTTAAACGACAAAGGAGAACTTACATGTGCACCTGAACACGCGGAATGTACTAGAGACGAGCAATGTCCATCCAATTCTGTTTGTCGCAATACCAAATGCGTAAATCCATGTTTAGCGTCTCGAGAACCAATGTGTCCTCAAGGGAAACAGTGCGAAGTAGTAGAACATCGAGTTATGTGCGTGTGCGTTGAAGAATGTCATCCATCCGTGTCGATTTGCTTAAGAGACAATGGATGCCCACATAACTTGGCTTGCATAGATTTTCAATGTAAAGATCCATGTAAAGGTGCATGTGGTGATGCTCCATGTTCGGTAGAAGATCATCACCCAGTTTGCAAGTTTTGTCCTAGTGGATTTACTCACGACGAAAAGCATGGCTGCATTAAAGGTAATATTGCCGCTAGCAAAATGTTTCATATTTTATAGAGAATCTATTAGTACTTTTCGTCTTGAATAAGTCTTAATATTTTTCTTCATATTGCAGGAAATATAGATCATTTCTACTTCATGCGGCTCTTTCTATCTGTTTCTTGTGTTTCTAGCATGTTATATTTCTTTTCCACAGTATGAACCTCCTCTATATCAGGTAGATTTTGATGCATGTTATTATTATGTGTGTAAATATTATTCATTTAAAAGTAACTTTCACATTTGGGTGGCGGACGCGCTTGGGCACTTTATTCTAACGCTTTCAAACTCTGGCATGATACGAATTGCAACAAAACTGCCACGAGACAGAGTTTGCAACTATAGAATTTGATGCCTTTTGTGTGTGTGTGTTTTCGTTTTATGTACCTATACATATTTGTATGCTACGTGTGTTTATTTAATATTGTTTGTTCTATATATCTGCCATATATTCGTAGTTTGTATTTTTGTTTATCTTGTATTCAAATTTATATAATTCTACATCCTTGAGTTTTTTCTAGTGAATATCTGAAACCAGTTTTCTTTCTGAAATCTCTTTTTATTATGTTAATTTTGATATCTTTTAATATTGTAGTCATACCAGTTAAAATGTGATGACCTTAAAGCATATATTCTAATCTTTAGAATTATGTAAAGTATTTAGTGCATTGACTAATTAAATGTACACAGCTTTAGAATGCGGAGCACACGAGCACTGCGCGGAGGGGCTGGCTTGCGTGAGCGGCCGATGCGCGGACCCGTGCGCCCACGGCAGCCCCTGTACCTCCGGTCAGCGTTGTGCCGTCGTCAACCATCAGCCTGTTTGCTCAAAGGGTACTTTTTTCAAAATTCCTTAGTTACTCTTTTTTATTTCAGTCGATATTTACTAAACGGGCTCTGATTGCCATTAATATTTGACCACCGGTAATGTCCTCTTCCATTTTATTTTCTCTATATAGTTGCTAGTCTTACATATTTTCTTATAGCATAAAGAATCTCTTAGCTTAATTCTATTTGACGCTGCCAGCGCTGTTTTATTTTACCCAATTTTTTCTTTACAGTCTGCCAATGCCAGACTGCATCAGATTGCGCAAGATATCCTAATACGCGTTGTGATGGATGCGCCTGTGTTACAGGTATGTCTTTACCCTCATTGTGTTGACATATTTGTTTTAATTGATTCCTTCCGGATTCGCATTGGGCTAACGAGATTGACTAAATACTAATCAACTCTATGTCAGACTAGGTTCGTGCTCTTCGGTCCAGACATATATGAGCTGACAAAACATACGTAATGTATAATTAAAATATGATTACATATTTTTTATTCATTTTATTTAGATACACCAACTACAAATTGCGCGCACTGCCGGCCAGGTGTACCTTGCGATCCATTCTCGGGAGCCTGCATGGAAAGTAAGTACATAAGAAAATGTATTTCCATATGTTGTTTTGAAATGTAATTTTTATTCTAATGCCTTCTGTGATTTAGTTGTATGTTAGTACATTCTGCCAAAACTTTGTCCGAACTTCGGTGTATTTACCCGATGAGGCATTTATATTCGCAGACTTCTATTATAAAACTGGAATGTCTGCATTTACTATGTACTATTCTGTGAATAGCAAAACTAACTCCAGATGAACTGGTTATTGCTATAAATTTTAATGTACCATTATGTCCGATAAAACGCCACAAAATACTGGCAAACTATCACGGCAGACCCGACAGACAACATAGTCTTTGTAGTAGATGCAATGTTAGACTTACTTGACCAACTGATTTGTTATCTGCTGTAGAAATACTTCTTGGTTTAGGTTTTATAAGTCGTTATGTGTTTAGGGTAAAAGATTGATATTATCGGCTAACAAATACCCTGCTTTATAACTAACCCAACACCAAACATACACACAAACAGACATGTACTCTTGTTATTCTATCAAGAAACTTAAATGACTGTTATCGCTATACTTCATTTTCTATCTTAGGCTTATTGTCTTTCTATTTCCTGAGCTTGGATTGAAGAATGAAATGTTTATTCCGATTTAACATCTAACCTTAAATTATTACAATTAAAAAAATCTATCTATCTTAAATGAAATATTTTTAATTCAAATTAATTTTTGTATATTTTATTAACATGTTTATTATTACGTTCCTATTAACAGATGATCGCCCTAAAAATGTCCCACTAATACACTCCGACATTACCACAACTGATTTTACATTGACAGATTCAACTGTTGGACCAATTCAAAATACTGTAGTGACATATTCTGACTATGACTCTTTCAATACTAAGCAAACCACGACAGATGAAAGTCAACCAATAACAGATTCCTATACTTCACAAACTTTAAAATATTCCTTTGATATTGATGAAGTAACTACTGAATCAACTACTAAAATTATCGGTACTTCATCAGAATCAACACATAGCGATGAAAATATAGATGTTTCGACTCTTAGAACTACCTTTGGTACTTACACGTTAAGTGGTGAGGGTGAAAAAAATAAGACGATAAATTCACAATACAATAACACAGAACAAGAGATATCGGTTGCAACTACGGAACACGGGAGTCCTACGTATGATTACACCCTTCATACAACACGGGCCAACGAAATTACAAAAGATACATTAAGTGAAACAATTAGCTCTACAACAGCTCATGAACAAGAGCCACAGACGATTTCTTATACTGACAGTGAAATAATAAGTACATTAACAACTGAGACACTCAATACTAATCTAAACGATACAGTAATCGATGACATAGATGTTACAACACCGACAGTTTCTTCATACACTGAATATATCAACAAATATCAATCAACTTTAGATTCAGACGAACTATTACAAGGCAGTAGTACAATCCATTCAGAGAGTACAGTAAAACCAATGTCTTTGCGTACGGAAACAAATGGAACAAGAAAACAAGCTGGTGAAAAACATAAAACACCTGAAAATCAGAGAAAGTTAAATAATAATTATACCGACGATTCCTTCCAAAAACCCATTGCTTCAACAAGTTTTAATGAAGCAACGCCTACATATTTAAGTAAAACTACCAGTACTTATAGTTCTGATTCTAGCCTTAAAATTACAACGGAACAACATGTACTGACATCAGAATACACTAAAACAAGCCCAAGTATACATTTAACAAATATTACGAAATCTCTAGATGATTTTGAAACCAGTTCTCCAATTACAATCATAGCTATGGACAATAGCACAGTTACAACCCAGATACCTTACGAACCTACAACTGTTCCGCCCAAGGATGAAAATAAATCAACATTGGTGAAAAATAATGAATCTACATCTTCGGAAAATACGGACTTTGACAATCTAGTAACGTTAACCCCAAAAGAAACTGAATTTACTGAATTACTAACAACTACTGCGGATGATATAACAGCTACAACATTTATAGACACCGAAAAAAAGGTTACGGGGTCAAGCATAAACTACTCCGAAACTACAAAAACGACTACTACACCTGTTACTGAAAGTGATAGTTTTTATATGTCCTCTGAAACGGTACCAAATTTAAAAAACACTGTTGATGATCATATAGACTTTACTCCAACAATTACTGAGTTTACTATCACGACTTCGCAAAATGTTAATATGCAAAGTAAAAGTCAAGAAACAACTACACAAGCATACACATTCGAACCAACAATATCAACAGCGTATATTGAACAAACTACGTTCAAACATGGAAATGAGGAAAAAAGTACCATAGCGGTATCTACAGAGACGTTAATTCCTACGCCGAATATTAATGAAATTAATGAGAATAAAGAGGAATATCCGACCACTTTGGGACTTGATAATAAAGCCACTAATACTTTGGTGACAAACATAAATGAAGTCACTTATATGGAAACCAAATCTGAGTTAGATCAAAAAACTACACCAAGCTTCGACATGATTGAAAAGAATATCATAGTATCGTCTACAGAAATAATAAATTCGACAACTACCATTGTTTATGAAAGCGAACAATTTGGAACAATACCGACGACAACTAATTCTGATAATACTGAAATTACTCAGCAAGTAACGGATAGTCGAAACAATAAAGTCAATACACTTTATGATTATGACAAAAGTGTATCTAAGACTGACTTCACTTTTCCAATATCGGGAGATACTACACCATCTCCATTATTAAATAAACTAACTGATGAAACTATAACTACTGAATTACCTACTAAAGCAACCATGGAATTCGAGAGTACTGGAAAAATACCAAAGGAAGACCAATTTAATACACCAACAGACTTCTCAGATATCCCCACTAGTCACCCAAAACAAGTACCCCTTCATGAAACTACTTATGAATCTACTACACCTGCTCATACACTTTACACAGATACAGTTAATAATAAAGAAACAACAGTTTTTCGTACAAATCCCTTATATAGTACTTTTAGAACATTAGAAAATACTGAAATAACAGAAAGTTCCACTAGAGAGCCTAATAACGACTTCGAAAAAACATTAACACCCCCAAGCAAAGCTTTAATCTCAGTGTTTGATTACGTTACTCTCTCTACCGAAATACCGTCTTCAACGTCAATGGAACTTTTAACGACAACAGATTCAACAGAGGGAGAAACGGCTGCAAAATTAGATGTTGAGAAAAGTTCTAAAACGACCTTAGGTACATTTGAAAACAATGATAGTATCACTGAGTTTTCAACACCGTCATATATTACACCTGTTAAAGAAAGCTCGTCCTCAAACATATTAACATCAAATACCGAGACTACAACTAGTGTATTTATGCCGACAGAGAATGTTTTTGAAAAAATTACCGACGAAGTACTATTAACATCAACTACTATTGATTCATCAACCGATGAAATGTATCATAAAAATACAAAATCAGGCGAAATAACTGCTACTACTTTCAATGAATTCACATATGTTAACGACTTGCAAGAAACCACAAATAAAATTCAAACATCGATTAGTTCCACGCAATCTTTGCCTTTTACAGACGATCAATCTATAACAACGGGTAATTATGAAACTGCTTCACAGACTGCGTTTGCTACAAGTTTGGAATTTAACAAAACATATTTAACTACAGTTGGGGTTCCTACATCGTTTACAACTTCAGATTTCGATAGACTGCACGATGATAAGGCAAATGAAACGAGAACAAATACAACTTCTCTAAGTGACTTTTTAACTAATACAGACTCAAGTATTTTAAAAACAGATAAAAATTTGCCTACGGATTCCTTCCAGCAAACGGAAAATGATTTCTTGACGTCAACTGAGGAATTTACAACGGATAATACAATATTTACTCAAGGATTTAAGGAAACATCGAGTTCAATGTACGAAGATGTTTCGAGCACATCGGCCTACGGCATATCGCAGGGTAGTATCGATGGCCATTTGCTAGAATCTACAACATCCACAACGGTGATAGCTACAGATGATAAAAGTACTTCAACAGACAATGAACGATTTATGACCATCAATGTTGGAATTGACAGTGGGGATGAAAAAATCTCAGAGGTAACGACTCCGAGAAATTCGTTAGAAAGTACAACAAATATGTTTGTTACTGTTGACAGAGAATTTGGTAATGAATTTAATGTAAATCAAGCTTCACCTGAAGAGAACAAGCAAACTACCTTTTTGCGAGAGGATACTACTACTGTCACGCCATTAGAAAAACAAAGTCATTCAACTACAGACAGTGGAGTAGAGACAGAATCATCCCAATATTATACACTAAATTCAATGGATGTCGCAACACAAATTACAGCAAGAAATGCCAACATATCTACAACTATCAACGTCGCCGATAATTTACTTACAAGATCCACTTCTCCTTTATCATCTGAATTTCAAACCGAAACTGTTTCACATGAAATATTAATAGAAAAAGATATTGCATCTACGACTGAAATAACTAACGATAAAGATACATACTTAAGTGAAACGACCAAGTTGTCACCAACCGAAAACGATTTCAATGTTAATGAAATGTCTACAATTGCTAACAACGAGAAACCAAATAAAAATGACAAACAGTATGTATCGACAACAGAGCCAACTTTCTATGATACAACATCAAAAGACACTACACATAATAAACCTTTATCTACCGAAAACTATTTGTATTTTGAGAATACAGGAACATTTAAAACAAAAACAGAAGACGTTACCGACACACCAACTACAATAAATCTAAGTACCTTCGTATATGATAAGAATAATGCTGAAAATTCAAAACATATTGGAATGAGTTTTGAATCGACTGTTGAAAATATCGCTACTTTGGCACCAGAAAAGGATCACAATAAAGTAGCAAGGCAAACTACTCCTACCGTACATACTCAAACATATGGCAATGGTCTAACATCTGATAAGTCAGAAATAGATAAAGATGTTACACCAGCAAAAGATCACAAGCAAATTACTTTAAATGGCAACTACTTAACTACAAGCCTTAATGTTGATCAATTCACGGCTAAGGATACCACATTATACGAAATGGTAACTACACAAAGCAGTGACTCGGCGACTGAGACAATTGAAACCCAAGCGACAACTGCATCATTTGATCTGTCAATTACAAATACAGAACTCTCGCCAGTAACATCAGCAGTACCACTTACAACACAGGAAATGTTAACTATAACATCGGAACTTCTGTCTATCACGTCTGGTAATCAAGGTACAACAAAAGAGCTATCGCAAACAGAAATGTCATACACTATTTCAGACACCCCACCTCCAACTTCAGAACTGCCAATTACAACATCAGAACTTCAAAGTACAACTTCAAATTTGCCGAATACGATATCAAATGTAATAAACGATACATTATCAGAACTACTGCCATCAACAACATTACCAATAATAACATCAGAACTGCCAATTACGACATCAGAACTTTCACCTATAACATCAGAATTTCAAACGACAACATCAGATCTGCCGAATACAATATCAGAACTATCAGTTACAATGTCAGAACTCCCGATTCCTACATCGAGATTGTCGAATACAACACCAAAACTACATCCTACAATATCAGATCTACAGAAAACAGAATTATCGAGCACAATACCAGAACTTACGACATCGACATTGGATCATCCATCAACAATATCAGAACTTGCAACTGAAAATTCAAAACAACCAAGTATGACATCAGAACACGTCACGGTAAGGTCAGAACAACCAAGTACAACATCTGAATTCGCACCGGCAACATCGGTACAACCAAGTACAACACTAGAACTCGCGACCAAAACATCGGAACAATCAAATACAATATCAGAACTCATGTCAGCAACATCAGAGCAGCCAAGTACAACATCTGAATTAGCATCAGAAACATCGGGACAATCAAGTACAATATCTGAACTCGCGACGGCAACATCGGAACAACCAAGTTCAACATCTGAATTCGCACCGGCAATATCGGTACCATCAAGTACAATATCGGAACTTGCAACGGCAACATCGGAACAATCAAATACAATGTCAGAATTCATGTCGCCAACTCCAGAGCAACCAAGTACAACATCTGAATTAGCAATAGAAACAAAGGGACAATCAAGTACAAAATCGGAAATTGCGACGGCAACATCAGAACAACCAAGTACAACATTTGAAATCGCACCGGCAACATCGGTACTAATAAGTACAATATCGGAACTCGGAACGGCAACATCGGAACAACCAAATACAATACCAGAATACGCCTCTACAATATCGGAACAACCAAGTACCTCAACAGAATTCGAATCTTCAACAACTGAAACTTACACTACAACGTTGGAATTCCAGTCACACCAAAAAACTACAGAACCGCCCTTAACTACACCAGAGTCTCCCACAACACGTTTATTAAATGAATATCCTTCCACTCTATCTCTTGATATAAATACGTCAATTGAAAATTTATCATCACGTAGGAAAGACTTAGATATTCCCGCTTGGACCGACTCGACAATGTATAGTGAACAAACTTCAACAGAAACGACTAGTATTTCTGACACGACTGACTTAACATCTAACCCCCAATGTAAAATAAACACACATTGTATGACACACGAAATGTGCTTGAACGGAGTATGTCAAAACCCGTGCGAAGTGACGCCGAGACCGTGTACAGTGAACACTGCCTGTAAAGTTGTCAACCACGCAGCTGTTTGTATATGCGATGAAGCCGCTGGAGACTTCTGTGCCAGAGGTATGCTTTCGTGTAAATTATTTTGCATACCGTCTAGAACAAGACGACTTATACTCAAAATGCCGATCGATAGTATGTACAGTAAATTTGTTTTTAAGAACAAGTATTGTGGTAGTTTTATCGGACAAATGTGTAAAATTTGTACAGTAATTATTATTAATACTCTTTGTAAATATAATAAATAAATAATAGCTTAAGTAACTTATAAGTTATAACTTTTCTTTCATCATTACGTAACACACTAATCGCTAATAACATGTAAAATAATAGCACCACCGGGGACACCAAAAACACCGGAGCCATGTCATTCGGATCGTGACTGTATAGAATCGGAAGCCTGTTTTATGGGATGGTGCCAAAATCCTTGTGAATTTGAGAAATGTGGCGTCGGTGCTAACTGCCAGACAATAAAACAGAGGCCGATGTGTTCTTGTCCATCCGGATTCGACGGAGATCCTTCCGTTAAATGTTCGCCTAAAATATGTAAGCTAATTTGACTAATTTCACATTATTAATAAGTTACTAATAAGATTTGATAACTAAAATATTGAATAACATGTAACACAAAATGTGCAACAAATAATTTTGCTCTATAATTAATCAGACAATTGTTATCATGAAAAACAGTACTTAGGTATCTTAACCAGTGAAAAGATTTATTCATTCCAGCCAAACACACATACTCGTACATTGTTGGTCTTTGAGAATCACAACGTATCAAGAAACTCATTTATTTGAAAAAATTAAAGGGATTGTGTTTTTCAAATAAAATGTAACAAATTCACAGAAATAATGAATTCCAGTTTTTTTTTTCATTTACAGCAGGATTAAATACTATTTTCACAATTTGGTTTATATATTATCGGCAGTTATTTTAGAAAATTGGATTGATTGCTTGATGGTCATCTGAAACTAAAATCTTGAATCATATTTTTATGAGGAAAAGATATCTTGTTTAGTGTAAAAAAAACCTATTCTCTACTTTTTTTTTCAAAATGTCATATAGTATACAAATTACTCTTCTTTCCGCACAGTTGGTTGCACTCGCAATGAAGACTGTTCTTTGACCGAGGCCTGTATAAATAACGCATGTCAACACCCATGTGCTATACATAATCCCTGTGCACCTAACGCAGTCTGTATAAACACAAACCACGGCTCCGATTGCAGCTGCATTGAAGGATTCCAGGGCAATGGATATGTTGGATGTGTACCAGGTGCGTAACCAATTCTTTTATTTTTCATACATTTAATTTCCGCAAAAAAAGAATACTAAAACCATTGTTTTTTTCATAGTACGTAATCCTTCACAATCAGTGTGTCAGTACAATGAAGACTGTCCTCCAGAATTGCTTTGCGATAGAATGAATAGAGTTTGTATAAATCCCTGCGCTATTAACAAATGCGGTGACAATGCCGAATGTATCCCGGAAAATCACGGCGCACAGTGTCGATGTGGAGCCGGCTACACAGGAAACCCCTTTTTAGAATGCTATAAAGGTCAGAAAAAGTTAAATTAAAAATAAAATAAGTTTTATCGCACACAAACTAGATTATAATTTATTTTCTTATTACATTCTAGTACAAGGATGTCGTTCTGACAATGAATGCTTGAACTCCGAGGCGTGTATTAACGGAAACTGTGGTTCTCCGTGTAAATGTGGAGTAAACGCAGTGTGTGACGTCTTGAACCATCGTGCGTCATGCAAATGCTTACCGGGATACACCGGTAATCCAGTTTTAGGCTGTGAACCACCATTGAATCCCTGTATTCCTAACCCTTGTGGTATAAATGCATTATGTGAAAGTGACAATGGCAATCCTATTTGTTTCTGTCCCAAAGGGTTGACTGGTAATCCTTTCAAAAATTGCAGTAAGTATTAAATCTCAATTCTTAGCTATTGTGCAATGTTGTTTAAAGAACGAATTAAAACGTTTTGATAATTTATTGCAGTACCTGAAGGAAATGAATGTGAACCTAATCCCTGTGGTCCTAATACTGGATGTCGGCTGATAGATAGCAAACCAGCATGCTTCTGTTTACCCAATTACGAGGGCAATCCTCCACGACAGCCGTGTAAACTCCCACAAAATCCTTGCAATCCATCACCGTGTGGACCTAACACGCAATGTACGGTTCTAGCGAATGGATTCTCTAAATGTACTTGTTTACCAGGATATGTAGAAAGCCCAAATACAGTAAGGGGATGTATCGAAGCGAGAAATCCGTGCGAACCGAACATGTGCGGCGAAGGCGCCCGATGCGATCCTAACAGAGTACCCGTTTGTTATTGCCCAGAAAATACAGTTGGTAATCCATATAAATCATGTAATCCTTATATCCATTCGAATATTCTTTGTCAACCGGGACCTTGTGGAGAAAACGCAGAATGCTACGTTGCTACAAATCGGGAAATGTGTTTCTGTAAAACTGGTTATACTGGAGATCCGTACATCGGCTGCGAGCCTCAGAGGAGTCAATGTATACCGAACCCTTGTGGCCCTCGTGGTATTTGTAGCACTAACTATGATGGCCAGGTCCTGTGTACTTGCGCTCCAGGAAGTACAGGAAATCCCTACGGTTTGGATGGCTGCGTGTCTCTTGAATGTGAGGTCGATGACGAGTGCGCGCCAAATAAAGCTTGTATTGGCTTCTCTTGCCACGATCCATGCCCTGGCGTATGTGGATTAAATGCTAAATGTCATGTTGAAGGACATCGTCCCGTTTGTATTTGCGAAGAAGGCCTCATTGGTAATCCGCTAATATGTTGTTTACCACCCGAAGATCAAAAGTCATTCCAACCATGTGACAGAGTACAGTGTGGATTAAATGCAATTTGCCAAAATGTCGGAGATAAAGCTTTATGCTCGTGTCCTCCCGATTTAATCGGTGACCCGACTGTCGAATGCAAACCCGAATGCTTAATGAATTCCGATTGTCCATCTCATGAAGCATGTCTTAATCAAAGATGCGTAGACCCATGTACTTTCAAAAATGTTTGCGGCATGAACGCATCATGTGTATGCACAGACCACACTGTATCTTGCGTTTGCCCGGATGGCTACATCGGTGATCCGAACATACAATGCGTCTATCGCCGTAAGTGTAACATTATAAAAAAAATTAAAATACTGTAATTTAAACGATGATGTTTCCTAAACGAATATTTCTATTTCAGCTATTGTCATTTCTCAAGATAACACTACACTTACACCATGTTCACCGAATCCCTGCGATTCAAATGCAGTGTGTGATCCATACGGTGACCAGATCGCAATCTGTGTCCCATGTGTGGGATCTCATGATTTAAGCAATCCAGCGTGTAGACCAGAATGTGTCCTCAGTTCCGACTGCCAATTTAACAAGGCTTGTTTGAGAAATAAATGTGTCGACCCATGTCCTGGATCATGCGGCGTAAATGCTGATTGTTTCGTATACCATCACGATCCTGTTTGCCGATGTAGAGACGGTTTCGCAGGAAACCCGTATGAACATTGCATATCAACTACTAATCGTGAGTTTTATAATGACTAAATTTTGTGAAATAAAATAATTCTATTTCAATTTATTAATTCGGTATTACTTATTTACAGCAACAGTACATGAAACCTGTGATCACATTCGATGCGGTGATAACGCCATATGTCAAGATTCAAATGGCCTTCTCAGTTGTCAATGTTTGCCAAACTTTTTTGGTAACCCTTATCTGTCTTGCCGACCTGAATGTGCAATTAACAGCGATTGTCCGACAAACGCGGCATGTTTGAATAACAAATGTAAATCACCTTGTAAGGACGTTTGTGGCACTGGCGCACTGTGTGAAACTATCAACCACCATGCCGTATGTTACTGTCCACAGGGCCACACTGGTGATCCGTATGTTAGATGTCAAATTCCCGTATCTGTGTCACCGCCATTATCTGTCTGTGATCCTTCACCTTGTGGTCCATATAGTCGTTGTTTTGTGTCGCCAACTGGTTCCGCGGTGTGCTCATGTTTACCCGGCCACGTCGGAATGCCTCCAATGTGTCAGCCAGAGTGCGTCGGAAATTCCGATTGTTCACAAGAATTGACTTGTGTTAATCAAAAATGTATCAATCCTTGTCAGGGCAGCTGTGGTGTAGGCGCCACTTGTTTTGTAATTAACCATAATCCACTATGCACTTGTGACTCAGGAAAAACGGGAGATCCATTCCTTGCATGTGGTGATATCAGTGAAGGCAAAACACCATCAAAACCACCTCCAGGCGATAATCCTTGCTTACCTTCGCCTTGTGGGCCCAACTCTGTTTGCGAGATAAAATCCAATCATCCAGTTTGTTCATGCCAGCCCAACTACTCTGGAACCCCGCCATACTGTAGACCAGAATGCATAATAAGCCAGGAATGTCCATCGAACCAAGCTTGTATCAACGAAAAATGTGTGGATCCATGCAAAAATGCATGCGGTAGTAATGCTAAATGCGACGTTGTAAATCATACACCACTGTGTAGTTGCTTAGAAGGCTTTAAGGGAGACGCCTTTATTGGATGTGTAACTGTACCAAAAGAAGATGTAACACCATGCAATCCATCACCTTGCGGAGAAAACACCTTATGCACAGTGGTCGGAAATACAGCTCGGTGCTCATGCATACCACCTAATATTGGAAATCCTTATGCGGGAGGCTGTCGACCAGAGTGTTCTAGAAATTCCGATTGTCCTAATAACCTGGCGTGTCTGTCGAACCATTGCCGAGATCCTTGCAAGGATTTATGCGGAGTGAACACGGAGTGTTCTGTCACTAACCACGTTCCTGTGTGTACATGCTTTAAAGGATATGAAGGCGATCCATTTTCTTCATGTCGCCAAATCGCTAAAACACGTAAGTTTTACTGTTCCTTTTTAATAATCACTACTTAGTTCTCAATAAAACACTCAAGTAAGCATTAAATTAGAAATGTTACATGCATTTTAAAAATGGGTCATCCATTATACTCATAGGTTAAAAAAATCTTAGCTAAAAATACTTCTTATTATTATCAATATTTATAGTTGGGTACGTAATAACAGTTATCTTTAGACGTAAAATCGACCTAAACTATAAAGTAATGTTTAATTTTAGGTCGATATTTAAATTAAATATTTAAGATTTTATTTACAGGAAAATTTTACAAAACTTATTTAAATACTATTATATATAAATGACTTTATCGTAATTTTATAGCAGCGCCTTTAAATCCGTGCCAACCGTCGCCGTGTGGTCCGAACAGCGAGTGTCACGTTGTGGGCGAGCGCGCGGCGTGTTCGTGCCGCGCCGGCTACCTGGGCACACCGCCCGCCTGCCGGCCCGAGTGCGCTGTTAGCTCCGACTGCCCCATGGAGAGAGCTTGCATCAACCACAAGTGCCAAGACCCGTGTGTCCACAGCTGCGGACTCGACGCCCGGTGTCATGTCGTCGGACATAATCCAATTTGTACTTGTCCCGAACATTCCCCAGAAGGCGATCCCTTTATTCGATGCTACAGGAAAAGTAAGAACATTCGAGTGAATTCTTATAACTCAATCGTATTAACTTCATTTATTTATTTTTATTTGTTGAAAAGCAATAATATAATTTTAAGACTGCAAGTATGATACACCCATTTAATTGTCTCATGTGCTAAATTTGGAAGTTTGAAATAGAACAAAAATAGAGGGTATAAAAGTACGGTATACTAATTTAGATACGAATTCGATATAAATAACCTAAAATCCTTATTTTTCGAATATAGATATAACGATGGCGCCACCTGATCCATGCTTGGCATCGCCGTGCGGACCACACTCAACGTGCCGCAACGAGGCGGGCCGCGCGGTATGCGCCTGCGAGGCCGGCACACTCGGTGCACCCCCGTCCTGTCGCCCGCAATGTGTCATAAACCAAGACTGCCCTCTCGCGCTCACCTGCCTTGGTGGCAATTGTGTAAACCCTTGTGTCGGATCGTGCGGCTTTAACGCTCGTTGCAGTGTACAAAACCACCAACCGATCTGTTCCTGCGACGAGGGCTACTCGGGTGATCCTTTCGCCGGTTGCAATCAAATCGAAAGTAAGTGCAGTTTTCTTTGCAACTTTTTGTACATGCTGCACGATTTTGCACTTTGCATGTTTTCAGTGTATGCTTCATTAGATGTTAAATGTATGTATGTATAAACACGGTTTCAGTCTCAAAAGAATTGCCTCGTCATCCTTGCAACCCGTCGCCTTGTGGACCTAATGCGATGTGTCGAGAAAAGAATGGTGCTGGTTCATGTACTTGTATAGACGATTTCCATGGAGATCCCTACTTAGGCTGTCGCCCAGAGTGTGTTATGAACACTGACTGCGCTGTAGACACATCCTGCTTCAATAATAAATGTGTAGATCCTTGCCCTGGAACTTGTGGGCAAAACGCTGTATGTCGGGTTTCCAATCATGCACCTTCTTGTTACTGCTTACCTGGATACAGTGGAAACCCTCTTCATGCATGTATGCCTGTTACGAGTAAGACTTTTTCTTCTTTTTCTATCTGTTATTTCATGTTCTTTGTTCTATTCTTATATGTTCTATCATGTTTACTTCAGCTTTCCCGGAAACGATTGACCCTTGTCACCCTACACCTTGCGGACCTTATAGTAAATGTCGTACTTTTAACGGACACGCCGTTTGCACGTGTCTCGACATATGTGTCGGTGCACCGCCTAATTGTCGGCCCGAATGTATCGTTAGTTCCGATTGCCGACCGAATAAGGCATGCATTAAGCAAAAATGCCAAAATCCTTGCGAGGGAATGTGTGGACTTAATGCATTATGTCAAGTTGTTAATCATAATCCGATATGTTCGTGTCAAAAGGACTATACCGGTGATCCTTTCGTTCATTGCTACTACGAAGAAAGTAAGTTTTTTATTAATATAGTGTAATGATTTTTTTATAATCGCGAAGTTATGTTATTAACATTGAACATATTTTTTTTTACCAGAACAAATGATACCCATTGACAACTGTTCGCCAAATCCTTGTGGGCCACATTCACAATGTAGAGACCAAAACGGAGTACCAGTTTGCTCTTGTCTATCTAATTATGTAGGTCGACCTCCAAATTGTAGACCCGAATGTGTTATTAGTGTCGAATGTCCCGGAAATTTAGCTTGTCTGTCAGAAAAATGTAGTGATCCATGCCCAGGATCTTGTGGTAATCACGCTACATGTGTAGTAATTAAGCACGTCCCTATATGTACTTGTGAACACGGATACACAGGAGATCCATTCGGAGGATGTTCTCCAATATTACGTGAGTGTCGTATTTATTGAGTTCATTCTTATTGATTTAATCACATAAATACTTTCTTATCACAAAAATAATTTTAGCGATTGAAATTCAACCGGAGAACCCATGCTCAAGGTCTCCTTGTGGAACTAACGCAGTTTGTAAAGAAAGGAATGGTGCGGGATCGTGTTCCTGTCTTCCTGAATATTACGGAGATCCCTATGTGGAATGCAGACCAGAATGCGTTTTAAATTCTGATTGTCCAAAGATCAAAGCTTGTGTTAATAATAAATGCAAAGATCCATGCCCCGGGGTCTGTGGAATGAATGCCGAATGTAAAGTATACAACCACGCACCTTCTTGCGCGTGCTTACCAGGATATGAAGGAAATCCATTTACATCTTGTTACCCAAGTGAGAATCTTTTTGAATACGGTTTTTAATACTTCTAATAGTTAAATAACATATTTTACAAAACACATTTAATAATTTTAGGCGTTGACCACACAGTTGATCCGTGTTCGCCCTCTCCATGTGGGCCATACAGTTTATGTCGGGTAAACAGCGGTTACGCAGTATGCTCGTGCCAGGAAGATTACTATGGTTCGCCACCTTTATGTCGGCCCGAGTGTATGGTCAGTAGCGATTGTATGCCAAATAAGGCGTGCGTTAACCAAAAGTGTATAGACCCCTGCAATGGAGCGTGCGGCAATAATGCTAAGTGCATGGTTGTGAACCATAATGCACTCTGTAGTTGTCCACAAAACTATATCGGTGATCCATTCGTCCAATGTACCTATGATAAACGTAAGTGCCAAAAACTATTAAGAGTACTAAAAAAAATAACATAGATTAAAAACAATTTTACCGTAAACTTACTAAAATAAAATAACCTTAATTGACCTAAACAATTTCAAGTACATATATAAAAATTTTAGGACCAGAACCAAAACCATCAGGAAATCCTTGCATACCATCACCGTGCGGACCTAATTCTCAATGTCGTGTAGTGGGCGAAACGCCAGCATGCTCGTGTTTGAACGGCTACATAGGGCGCGCTCCGAACTGCCGCCCTGAATGTATTTACGATGAAGAATGTCCAAGTAACCTGGCCTGTATTCGTGAAAAGTGTATGAGTCCATGCGAAGGCTCCTGTGGATCAAATGCTGAATGTGTAGTTATTTCGCATAAAGCAGTTTGTCATTGTCGTGAAAGTTATACCGGGGATCCATTTAATGGTTGTTATTTTGTAGGTGAGTTGATAAAAAAATATATGTCTTTGCAAAATATACAACCAATAAATATACAGATTAATAAATACGTACATTTATTTGTTTAGTCGCAATAGAAAACGAGGAAGAGGCAAATCCATGTAATCCATCTCCATGTGGACCGAACGCATTATGCAAGGAAAAGAATTCTGCCGGTTCATGTATTTGCCAGCCGGGATATCACGGAGACCCATATTTAGGATGTCGGCCAGAATGTGTCACTAACAATGACTGTTCAGCTAACAGAGCGTGCGCAAATAACAAATGCGTAGATCCTTGCCAAGGAGCGTGTGGAATGAATGCGCAATGTCATGTAGCTCATCATAAGCCTGTGTGCTTGTGTATTAGTGGGTTTGAAGGAAATCCGGTTGTTTCGTGCCATCCTCAAAGAAGTCGTTAGTATTTTACGGAATTTATATTGATACATATGTAGTTTTCTTTTTAGAATATACACACTCTCTTATTACTTTAATTATATTTTAGCTACTTTGGCTGACGAAAATCCCTGCGTACCGACACCTTGTGGTCCGTACAGTCTCTGCAAAGTAATAGATAATCACGGAGTATGCTCTTGTCAAGAAGGCTATGTAGGTTCACCGCCAACATGTAGGCCGGAATGCGTCACTAGTACGGACTGCCCGCAGCATCAAGCGTGTATGCAACAGAAATGCAAGGATCCATGTCCGGGAACATGTGGAGTTAATGCGCGATGCCAAGTTATAAATCACAATCCTATCTGTACATGTAAATCAGGATTCACTGGTGATCCTTTCGTTACTTGTCAGTTAGAGAAAAGTAAGCTTCAAGAAATAAATAAATTGATATTGATTTTGAATTGTTTTTGTAAATTTAAACATGCATGATGTCATTTTTTATATCTCAATCTATAATTTCTTTTCTATTCTATTAGTTCTGTGCTCTACTTTATTTCTAATGTATGCTCTTTTTTTCTTAGAACCTATCTTTACGGGACCTAAAGGAAACCCTTGTCTACCTTCACCATGCGGTCCATACTCTCAGTGTAAAGTAACCGACGATGCGCCTGCATGTTCTTGCTTACCGAATTATGTTGGTATTGCACCTAATTGTAGACCTGAATGTTCTATCAATGCCGAATGCCCTGGTAATCTTGCATGCCAAAATGAAAAATGTGTAGATCCATGTCCGGGTTCATGCGGTTTCAATGCAGAATGCTCTGTCGCCAATCATGTAGCCTTGTGCAATTGTGTACCTGGACATACAGGTGATCCATTCAGTGGATGCTCCGTTATAGAACGTAAGTGCTATAAGTGTATAATAATAAAATACATAGTACAAAGTGTGGGGTAAGCTGTTAATTAAAATTTGATAATTGCAAAAAATATGTACTACATGCTCTACCTACTTCTTTCTGATAGTAATAATGTTCCGTAATGTTGTTATTATTTGCAGCACTATTCATAGAATTTTATAAAAACGTGCATTACAGATATTCCTGAACCGCCACCAAATCCCTGTAATCCTTCTCCGTGTGGCGCGAATGCGATTTGTAAAGAAAGAAATGGAATCGGTGCATGTTCGTGCCTACCTGAATATTTTGGCGATCCATACACCGGATGTCGACCAGAATGTGTATCAAACTCTGACTGCGACCGCAACAAGGCTTGCACTAACAACAGATGCAAGGATCCGTGCCCCGGTACTTGTGGTATTAATGCAGAATGTAGGACCGTTAACCATTCTCCAACGTGCACTTGCCTAAACGGGTATACTGGGAATCCGTTAGTAAAATGCGAAATGAACAGTAAGTAAACCCAAAACATTACTAGTGGTCGCCCGCGACACTGTCTGCACTAATTAAAAAATATATATATATATATATATTAATTCTACGTGTTCTGCCAGACTATGTTATATATATACGACAAACTTCATCGAGATGCGATCAGCTGTTCTGAAGATACCTTCAAACAAATATCCATCCATCCATCCATCCGTCTAAACATTCGCATTTATATATTAGTAAAATAGAAAGTAATTTGCAATTAAACGTTTATTTATTACAGATGTCGAAATGCCTCAAATAGATCCTTGTCAGCCATCACCTTGTGGACCCAACAGCTTATGTCGCGCCATCAATGGGCATAGCGTTTGCACTTGCGATATTGGTTATATTGGCACCCCACCATCTTGTCGTCCCGAATGTATTGTTAGTTCAGAATGTCCTCAAGACAAGGCTTGCGTGAACAAAAAGTGCACAGACCCTTGCCCGAACACTTGTGGACTTAACGCTCGGTGCCAAGTCATTACTCATAATCCTATATGTAGCTGCATAACAGGTTACACTGGGGACCCATTCACCGAATGTGTTGAAGAGCCTAGTAAGTCAAAATATTCTTTTCAATATTTTGGAATTAAAAAAATTTGTAAAGAAAACACAGGAGCTCATATGTCCTTAAATATAATGTCATACAGATAATACTCACATGCAATGTTAACACTTTGTATGTTCTCCTTTAATTTAAGTATCTTTTCATTTTAGGACAAATCGACCATGTCAATCCTTGCGTTCCCTCACCTTGTGGACCAAACTCAGAGTGTCGAGTTATAAGTGATCAAGCGGCCTGCTCTTGCTTACCAAACTACATTGGAAGGGTACCAAATTGCAGACCTGAATGCACTATAGATGCAGAATGCCCCAGTAACACGGCTTGTATTAATGAACGTTGCAAGGACCCTTGTCAAGGAGCATGTGGCCGAAATGCTCTTTGTTTGACTGTTAATCATAAACCAATCTGTAGTTGTCAACAAGGATATACAGGAGACGCTATCAATACTTGTGTACAAATTATCGTAACTAGTAAGTAAATTAAACAAAATCTCTTATTAAGACTACCATTTTACCTACAAAATCCAATAAAATAAATGTTATTTCAGCAACGGAAAGAACAAGTCCTTGCACTCCCTCACCATGTGGTCCAAACGCTGAGTGCCGTGAACACAACGAAGCCGGAGCATGTTTTTGTTCCGAAGGCTACGAGGGTGACCCGTACAGTCCATCCGGATGCAGAAGGGAATGCGAAAGTAATGACGACTGTCCGTTAAACTTAGCCTGCACGAGATTCAAATGTATTGACCCCTGTCCGAAAACGTGCGGTCAATTGGCAGAGTGTACTGTAGAAAAACATGTACCGGTTTGCACTTGTCCATCCGATCATACTGGAGATCCATTCTTCCGATGCCTTAGGATAGTAACTGAACGTAAGCAATCCAAGATTTACATATGTACATACATTATAAAATTTTCGACTAATGACTAAGAAACTAAAAAAAAATTGTTTATTTTTAGCTCCACCGCTAAATCCTTGTGAGCCAACTCCTTGTGGACCAAACAGTCAATGTAGACAAGTTAATATGCAAGCAGTTTGCTCATGTCTTCCCAATTACATTGGATCACCACCATCATGCAGACCACAATGCGTGGTCAATAGTGAATGTGATACGTCTAAAGCTTGCATAAATCAAAAATGTGACGATCCTTGTCCAAATACGTGTGGATTAAAGGCTCACTGTCTTGTCAAAAATCATAATCCAATATGCACATGTCCGGCAGGCATGACTGGAGATCCATTTACCGTTTGCTACAGTAAGTATGACTTTAAAAAATTCTAAACGAGACAGAAATGTGTATTTATAGGCAGATAATTAATCCTTTCCTTAAATTTCAGATATTCCACCAACAACTGAAAGACCATCTTGTACCCCATCTCCGTGCGGACCACACTCGCGCTGTCAATTATTAGCAAGCGGACCGGCGTGCTCTTGCTTACCAGGTTATGTGGGTTCTCCCCCAACTTGCCGTCCTGAGTGTACAATCAACTCGGAATGCCCAGCATCGTTAGCATGTGTGCGACAGAAATGTGAAGACCCCTGTCCAGGTTCGTGTGGAGTGGAAGCAAATTGTCACGTGTTGAACCATGTCGCAGTATGCGTTTGTAACGAAGGATTTACAGGTGATCCATTCACAAGATGCACACCTATAATTGAAGGTATTACTTATATATTTTTTTATGAAAAATAATTATTACTTACTTAACGATTATGACTTATTACGATGTCTATATTTCAGCACCAACAACAACTAGTCCTTCGGATCCTTGTAATCCATCTCCTTGTGGACCTAACGCTCATTGTGATAATGGATTCTGTACATGCATACAAGATTACAGCGGCAATCCATACGAGTCATGCCGTCCAGAGTGTACTGGAAGTCAAGAGTGCCCTAGAGATAAAGCCTGTTTCAGAAACAAGTGTAGAGATCCATGTCCTGGAGTGTGTGGGCAGAATGCGAAATGTGACGTTATCAATCATATACCAACCTGTTCTTGCATTAGTGGACATACTGGAAATCCATTTACACACTGCCAACCAGCAAATCCTATTGAACACGATGAAAATCCATGCCAACCGTCGCCTTGTGGACCAAACAGTATATGCAGAATAAATGATAACACAGCGGTTTGTGCTTGTGTAGAAGGTTTCCAAGGATCACCACCAGCCTGTAGGCCAGAATGTGTTGTTAGCTCTGAATGTCCAGCCACCAAAGCTTGCGTTAATCAAAAGTGTATTAACCCTTGTATTAATGCCTGCGGTATCTCCGCTCGTTGCGAAGTAATTAATCACAGTCCAATATGCAGTTGTAATCCTGGCCAAACCGGAGATCCATTCAAGAGTTGTTATGATGAAATGGTACCGACAAAACCCGTAGACGCTTGCAATCCATCACCGTGTGGACCTAATTCACTATGCGTCGAACGTAACGGCAAGGCTAATTGCAGATGCGTAGAAGACTACGTTGGACAGCCTCCAAATTGTCGACCAGAGTGTGTTATCAACCCAGATTGCCCATCAAATCAAGCATGCGTGAGAAATAAATGTATCGACCCCTGCCCAGGATCATGTGGTGTTGACGCAGACTGTATTATAGTCAGCCACACAGTCTCGTGCACATGTAGAGAAAAGTATACAGGAAATCCTTTCTTACAATGTGTGCCTCAAAATGGTAAGTGTATATTTACAATGCATTATCCTTTCTTAAGATTATATTTATTCTTTGAAAGGTGCCGAAGTAAAGTTATTTGTTCCTTTACAGAAGCTGTTGAAAAGCCATGTGATCCATCACCGTGTGGCGCAAATGCGATTTGCACTCAAAGGGACACCGCTGGTGCATGTTCTTGTTTAGATGGATTTTATGGAAACCCCTACGATGGCTGTCGCCCAGAGTGCGTTCTTAGTTCTGATTGTTCTGCTGATAAGGCCTGCATTAAAAATAAATGCACAGACCCTTGCCCTGGTATTTGTGGATCCAATGCCGAATGTGCTGTAATTAATCACGTTCCATCGTGTGCTTGTATAAAGGGTTACTCTGGTAATCCATTCGTGCAATGCAGTCCCCACAAACCGACACAAGAAATCAGACCCTGTGATCCCTCACCTTGTGGACCCAATAGTATATGTCGTGAAAACGGTGAACTTGCGTCTTGCGAATGTCTTCCTGAATATCGAGGGGCTCCTCCTGATTGCCGACCAGAATGCACAGTGAGCAGTGAATGTCCATCTGATCGCGCATGTCATAAACTTAAGTGTGCGGACCCATGCAGAGGAACTTGTGGCATTGGCGCTCATTGTCAAGTTATAAATCACAGTCCACTATGCAGCTGTCCAGCCGGTACTAGCGGGGATCCATTTAGCAAGTGCTTAGAAATAGAGAAAAGCGTGGTAGAGAAAGATCAACCATGTAAACCAAATACATGCGGTCCATATAGCGAGTGTCGGCCGGTTAACGATCAACCTTCATGTTCCTGCTTATTTGGTTATTTAGGCGCTCCCCCAAATTGTCATCCGGAATGCCTGGTCAATACAGATTGTCCATCACAATTAGCTTGCATAGCAGAGAAATGCACCAATCCTTGCGAAGGTTCCTGTGGGTACCGAGCGGAATGTCGCGTTCACGATCACATCCCGATTTGCAGCTGCCCCACGGGCTACTCTGGCGATACTTTCATTCAGTGTGCAGAAGTTAAAAGTAAGTCATATGTAACAATACCTTCGTATCTATTCGCAAAATACAATATGCCACTTGCATGTTTTCTGTGGTTCGCTGTAGAAACGGCAGATAAATGTATAGACATTGGTATGGCGGGGATCAATCCAAAACCTGCATCTGTAGCCATTAAGAATTATCTTATAATTTTCAGTTGAAGAACTACCACCAGAAAACCCATGCAACCCATCACCATGTGGAAGCAACTCACTGTGTGAAGATGGAGTTTGCACATGTGCCCCCGGTTACTTCGGGGATCCGTATCAGGGCTGCAGACTGGAGTGCAGTACCAACGGCGAATGTTCACCTACCCGCTCTTGCCAAGGAGGAAAATGTGTAGACCCGTGTCCCGGTGCTTGTGGAACGAATGCTGTCTGTTCTGTGAATAACCATATACCATCATGTTCATGCCCGCCTAGTATGTCTGGTGATCCATTTTCGTTCTGCACTGAAGTAGCTCAACCAGGTAAACAATTTTCGGTTTACTTTATATCTTTTGTTATGTACTTATTTTATTTTTTGTATAAATCATGTTTCATCATGATTTCTAATTCAATTATTTTTTTTTAACAGCAACACCTTGTTCACCGTCGCCTTGCGGACCATACAGTGAATGCACAGTGAGCAATACCGGTGTCGCAGCATGCTCGTGCCGAGCCGGCCACGTTGGTTCCCCGCCGTCTTGCCGGCCAGAATGCCTGGTCAGCTCAGACTGCAAACTACAGCTAGCCTGTATAGACCGCCGGTGCCGCGACCCCTGTGAGGGCGCCTGTGGCCGCGGAGCACGATGCCAAGTTATCGCACATTCGCCCATATGTACTTGCAATGACGGATACACTGGAGATCCATTTACTTATTGTTACCCAGAACCATGTAAGTCATTTCTAAATACTTTATTATAATTTAAATAAGAAGGAACGTATGCAAACTAACCAAAAATCGTGACGTTTTAGCTGTACCGTCTGGGCCCATCGATCCTTGTCAGCCATCGCCATGCGGACCGAATTCGATTTGTGTAAGTTCAGGAGAAATGCCGGCGTGCAGTTGCCAGCCTAGTTTCATTGGAACACCTCCAAACTGTAGGCCTGAGTGTACTATAAGCGCAGAGTGTCCTGCCGCTCTCGCTTGTGTCGCACAACGGTGCAAAGACCCGTGCATTCAGGCGTGTGGGCCCCGCGCTATTTGCTCAGTAATCGACCATCGCGCGACTTGTGCCTGCGAGTCTGGCCTAGAAGGAAACCCATTCCAGGGTTGTTCACAACCTAAAGGTAAGCTACAAAGTATTTCCTGTCTTTATGCTAACTTTAGATGTATAGTTCAAAATCCTGTTGATCGATGATAAGCGATGATGTCAGTAAATAAGAGACGAGATTTATAATGTTGCACAAGGTACACCTGTAAAAGTCATTTTATAAAAAATTATTAACATTATAAAAACTAGAAATAAGAGTAAAAAAAAATCATCGAAAATTTGCATTTAACCCTCCGCTTCGCCAAGCGTGATTTATCATGCCTAAAATACATATTGTGCTTATTCCGGAAGAAAAAAAAAGGAGTCACGCCTCACACGGTTTACTAATGTCAATAGAATAGTACTGTATGGGCGTCTTTACTTTAGACCCGGGCGGTAACCATGCCTACCGCTCGGTGAGTAGGTTTGGACGCTCCTACAGCATCTGTTCTCATGCCGCTTGGATATTAAACAACGCCTTCGGATCAGGACGGTGAGATGTCATTTTAATCATCTAGAATTTTAAATGCTTTCAGAAGGGATGTAACTTTTAATATAATATATAATTGTGAAATTAATGCCTTTGCTTATGACCGGAGCACGCGGAGATAACACAGCACTTACAGTTAGCTTGGACCGTTCGCTGTGACGGCCGCTTTGTGATGGTGCGGCTAAAGATGCGACCCCTTCACCGGATTAGAGGATCACTAAAAGTCATCGAGCCGAGACAGCTTCAACTAACGCTTCGGACCAAGAAGGTGCTTCTACGGTGATTGATACCTTAACTGGTAAGTGAATTCATTGTTGTGCTAAAATATTTCAGCTCCACCAAAAACTGAATACTTAAACCCATGCGATCCTTCGCCGTGCGGTCCGAATGCTGAGTGCAGAGTACAAGATAATGCTGGATCGTGCACGTGCATACCTGATTATTTTGGTGATCCGTACCAAGGATGTAGACCGGAATGTTTAGCAGATTCAGATTGTCCTCTGACATCAGCTTGTAATAAAAATAAATGTACGGATCCATGTCCAGGAGTGTGTGGACAAAATGCAGACTGCTATGTTACAAATCACAAGCCCTTGTGCAATTGTAGGACTGGATACACTGGTAATCCTCTTTCTATGTGTACTCCTGTACCCGGTAAGTGTAGTTAGCTTTAAATTTTGTAAGTTATCGCTCGTTAAGCAATAAACTAAGGTGTAAACGATTTCATTTTCAGAGAGAGATATGTCAATAACTGATGTTTGCAATCCAACCCCCTGTGGCGCTAACGCAATGTGTAGGAATATAAATAATCAGCCAGTTTGTTCTTGCTTACCAAATTACATTGGATCCCCACCAAATTGCAAACCAGAATGTGTAGTGAACTCCGAATGCAAGCCAAACAAAGCTTGCATCAATCACAAATGTACCAATCCATGTCCGGCTCCGTGCGGTCAAAATACTGAATGTAAAGTCATAAATCACAGTCCAGTATGCTCTTGTGAAAGAGGGTATTCCGGAGACCCTTTTACAATTTGTAGTTTAGTTCTACGTGAGTATCATACCGATTTAACACTTGTAAATTTTTTCTCAGATAATAACTAAATTTTAATTTTTTATCAATGATTATTTCAGAAACTGCTCCCAGTGTCTCCGCACCATTAGACCCATGCTTGCCCTCTCCTTGCGGTCTGTATGCGAATTGTCAGAACAACAATGGATTGCCATCTTGCTCATGCTTGCCATCATATACTGGCTCTCCACCATACTGTAAACCAGAATGTGTCGTTCATTCGGACTGTGCCAGTAATTTAGCATGCGTTGCGGAAAAATGTAGAAATCCATGCGAGGGTTCATGCGGAATATACGCTAAATGTTTCGTCAATAATCATATCCCAGTGTGTCTATGCCCCGATGGATTTATGGGTGATCCATTTAGGGAATGCAGGCCGAAACCACTTGAAGGTACGATTAAGCCTAGAAAAAAACATATTTACTAAACACAACAAGCTATATCTATTCACAATTCGTACCATAATTAATTCCAGATACCACACACCCTACAGTAAGAGATCCATGTCGTCCAAGCCCATGTGGTTCGAACACTATTTGCAGTAATGGAGTTTGTTCCTGCGAAGAAGGTTATCATGGCGACCCATACTTTGGCTGCCGACCTGAATGCGTTTATAATTCTGACTGTCCACAAGATAAAGGGTGTCAACGTAACAAATGTGTGAATCCCTGTACGGATACTTGCGCTCCAAATGCAATCTGCGACGTTATAAATCACATACCCATGTGTTCTTGTCCAAAGGGAATGAGTGGAAATGCTTTCGTAGAATGTAGACCAACACTTGGTAATATTTTTTTTTTATAATATTAAAATCTTTAGACTAATTGAAAAGTTTATAAGTAGTTTTTATTATGAGCTTAGCACAGCATCACAATAATTAATATTTTCAGTTGTTTCCCTAAACCCTTGCAACCCATCACCGTGTGGACCTAATAGCCAGTGCCATCAATCAAATGGGCAAGCGGTGTGTTCTTGTATACCAGGATATAAGGGTAGTCCACCGACGTGTAGACCAGAATGTGTCGTGAGTCTCGAGTGTCCCCTGAAAGAAGCCTGTAATAATCAGAAATGTGTCAATCCTTGTATCGGTGCGTGTGGAGCTGCAGCAGTGTGTGATGTCATCAACCACAATCCAATTTGCACGTGCCCACCATCATTCACTGGAGATCCGTTCATAAAATGTACAATTATCGGTAAGTTATTTATACATTCAATTTTTTAATTGAGGAACATATTTGTATTCATATACATATTGTCATAAATGATTCTTTTCAGTTGATACACCCGTCAGAGTAGACCCATGTGAGCCTTCGCCATGTGGGCCGAATTCGATATGCAGAATAAGTGGTGACAGCCCAATATGTGCATGCATGCCAAACTACAAGGGATCACCTCCTAACTGCCGACCCGAATGCGTTAGCAACAGTGAATGTGATAACCATTTGGCATGTGTAAATCAAAAATGTAACGACCCATGTGTAGGAAGCTGCGGACCGAATGCGGAATGCAGAGTTGTCAGTCATTCCCCGATGTGCATATGTCAACAAGGCTACACCGGAGATCCATTTTCATACTGTAACCTAATGCCGGTAATCGAAACCGAAATTCTAAATCCTTGCAGTCCTAGTCCTTGTGGATCAAATGCTATTTGTAAGGAAAAGAACGGTGTCGGAGCTTGTACATGTGCAGAGGGCTATTCGGGTAATCCCTATGAATCTTGCCGGCCTGAGTGCATAGTCAACACCGATTGCCCATTAAATAAAGCATGCACAAGGATGAAATGTGTTGACCCATGTCCCGGAACATGCGGCTCTAATGCTTTTTGCCAAGTGAATAACCATCTACCAAATTGTATATGCCAACCCGGCTATACAGGAAATCCATTCAGTCACTGTATTGTTATGGAAGAGCGTGAGTATATTTTAATTACATTAATACGATGTATTAAGCGTCCAATGAAAGAAAAATATAAATGTTATTTTATTAAATATTACAGCTGATAATGTACCACAAAACCCATGCAACCCTTCACCATGCGGGGCAAATAGTCAATGTAAGGAAGTTAATGGCCAAGCAGTATGCTCATGCTTATTGAATTTCGTCGGATCTCCTCCAAACTGTCGACCGGAATGTGTCGTAAGCTCAGAATGTCCCGCTAATTTGGCTTGTCTTAATCAAAAATGTTCGGACCCTTGTATCGGCAGTTGCGGAGAAAATACTAATTGTAATGTTATCAATCATAGCCCAATCTGCGTATGCAAACAAGGTCTGACGGGAAATCCATTTACAAGATGCTACCCCATGAAAAGTAAGTGTAATAAAACTCAAAACTAATTTAAGAGATTAAAATCGTAAAATGATTGTAAATTTCATAATTTTATTATTTCAGTGTCTAAACCACCAATGAGTTTGCCAAAACCAGATCCATGCTTGCCTTCTCCGTGCGGCGTGTATGCTGAATGCCGCAATATCGGTGATGCGCCATCTTGCGCTTGCAAGTCTGGTTATGTTGGTAATCCACCAAATTGCAGACCGGAATGCACACTGAATTCTGAATGTCCCGGCAACCAGGCGTGTATTAACGAAAAGTGTCGCGATCCCTGTCCCGGCGCTTGCGGTTTGAATGCGCAATGCAATGTCTTCAATCATATCGCTCAATGTAGCTGCTGGGAACAATACACTGGAGATCCTTTTGTACAATGTAATTTTGAACCGGAAAGAGATGGTAAGATTTTTTTTGGTTAATTATATTTGATAATTTTTTTTACATGTAATAAAAATGAGCCTTTCTAGATTTTCTTGACAGAAAGTAATCAACATTTGAAAGTAAATTAGTATCTACGGAACTTTGTAATTATTGATATAAATAAGTAGCAGTAAATTTTAAGTAACATTTCGTTATGTAATAATTTGCAGAAGTATACAGCGAAATCGATCCGTGCAATCCATCACCCTGTGGTCCTAACGCTGAATGCCGCGATGGCGAATGCACTTGCTTACCTGAATACCACGGCGATCCGTACTTCGGTTGTCGACCGGAATGTCTCATAAGCAATGACTGCCCACCCAATAAAGCATGTGCAAGAAATAAATGCATAGACCCTTGTACAAATTCGTGTGGAAAAGGAGCTATCTGTAATGTTTTCAATCACATACCAATGTGTACTTGCCCAGAAAGGTACACGGGTAACGCATTCCTTGAGTGTCGTCCCTTCGTTTCTGAAATAATAAATCCTTGCAATCCTAGCCCTTGTGGACCCAACAGTCAATGTAGAGAAGTTAACGGCCAAGCAATTTGCACTTGTCTATCTGGATATCATGGGGCACCACCGACATGCAGACCGGAATGTATATCTAGTTCTGAATGTTCGCTTGATAAAGCTTGTTCGAACCAACGTTGTATTGATCCATGTAGAGGAAATTGCGGAGCTGGCGCCGTTTGTCAAGTTATCAATCATAATCCTATTTGTTCATGTCCATCTGGGTTAACAGGCGATCCATTCACGAGATGTGTGTTACAAGGTTCGTATTTCTACGTGTACTGTTTTAATTTCTTCGTGATATAGTTATTCTTTTAAATAATATTATTAATTTCATTTTCAGCCACCGAATTACCACCATATGTGAATCCATGCGAACCATCACCTTGTGGACCAAATTCAATATGTAAAGAAATTAGTGGTTCGCCATCATGCGCTTGTCTCGATGAATACACGGGCAGTCCTCCGAATTGTCGACCAGAATGCATAGCAAATTCGGAATGTCCTAATCAACTGGCTTGCATCAATCAAAAATGCAAAGACCCTTGCCCTGGATCCTGCGGTATCGCGGCGGAGTGCAGAGTTGTAAGCCATTCACCACAATGTTATTGTCAGCCGGGTTATACAGGAGATGCATTTATTGAATGTAAAATCCTCGATATTCAACTAAGACCATGTTCACCATCACCGTGTGGGCCTAACGCCGTTTGCAAAGAATTAAGAGATGCTGGGTCTTGTGTGTGCTTACCGGATCACATAGGAAATCCTTATGAAGGTTGCCGTCCTGAGTGTGTCGTAAACTCAGATTGTGCGATCAATTTGGCCTGTACACAGAACAAATGTAAAAATCCTTGCATCAATGTGTGCGGAAGAAATGCAATATGCAATGTTCATAATCATGCGCCGAAATGTGAATGTTTACCGGGAATGAATGGAAATCCATATCAAGAATGCCGAGAAGTGAAAGGTAAATCAAATCAACCTTTATTACTATACCATTTAAGTTATGATTAAGTTCCAAGGTTCCAACTTGATTTCTTGTACATTGAGGGCTTTATTTTTAATTATACAATGTTTATTTCAGAAATGATTCCGGTGCAAAAGGACCCATGCACTCCATCTCCTTGTGGTCCAAACAGTATTTGTAAGGTATCGAACAATCAAGCTTTGTGCACATGCCAACCCGAGTACTTAGGGTCACCGCCGTCGTGCAGACCCGAGTGTCTCGTTAGCTCAGAGTGTTCGCAGCAAACAGCGTGTATAAATCAGAAATGCAAGAACCCATGCGAAGGAGTTTGCGGACAAAACACAGAGTGCAGGGTTATTAATCATAGTCCCGTATGTTCATGCCGACCGCAGTTCACAGGCGATCCATTCAGCCATTGTTACAAGGGTATGTTTAAATCAACCACGTACTTCACAAATTAATTAATCAAAAACTTAAAAAAAGTTTATTTTCTTACTTAAGTCGTTAAAATACGGTTCTTAGTTGAATTTATTAAATTTTTATTTTGGTTTTTATAATTATTATTTTTCAGTTATCGATGTAATAACTGTGTCTACGAATCCTTGTCTACCGTCGCCGTGTGGACCATATTCGGAATGTCGCGATGCCAACGGGTCGCCCTCTTGCTCTTGTTTGCCACGGTACACTGGAAGCCCACCAAACTGTCGTCCGGAATGCACGCTCAACACGGACTGTCCTAGCGATAAGGCCTGCATCAACGAACAATGCGTCGACCCGTGCCCTGGCGCCTGTGGAATAAATGCGGAATGTAGAGTGCAAAGCCACGTTTCGATATGCACCTGCATCACCGGCTACATTGGAGATCCATTCACCAGCTGTTCGTTAAAACCTTTGAAAGGTAGATTAATTAATGTGTTTTCTTCTATTTGCGAGATATATACAAATTGTAGTTTGTTAACAAAAAAAATAATTCGACAGATGAGACTCCGATAGATCCTTGCAATCCAACACCGTGTGGTTCGAACACGGAATGCAATAATGGTGTTTGCACATGTCTACCTGACTACCATGGAGATCCATATTTCGGTTGTCGACCGGAATGTACCTCAAGTTCCGAGTGTCCATTGGATAAGGCGTGCGTGAAGCAGCGATGTGTTGACCCTTGCGTTGGAACTTGTGGTACGGGAGCCATATGCGAAGTGGTCAAACACATGGCTATTTGTACTTGTCCTCCGAAAATGACAGGAAACGCTTTCATACAATGTAATCAAATACAAGGTAATTTTTTGAACCGTAAAAATAAACTAGTGAAATACAAATGTTCTATTTTATTAAGTGTCGAAAAAATATTTGATTGATTGCAGACGTTATCCGTGGTAATCCATGTCAGCCTAGCCCTTGTGGACCCTACAGCCAGTGTCGAGTATTCAACGATCAAGCTGTTTGTTCTTGTTTGGGTGGATACTTGGGTTCGCCTCCCGCCTGTCGACCAGAATGCGTTGCCAGCTCCGACTGTCCAACAGATAAAGCATGTAGCAATCAGAAATGTATCAACCCCTGTGTAGGGTCATGCGGCGTCGCAGCAAAATGTCAAGTTATTAACCACAATCCAATATGTACTTGCCCTACTGGACTTACTGGAGACCCTTTCACAAGATGTATTAGGATGCGTAAGTAAAATGTTCATTAACTCAATTTACAAAACATTATTTAGCTAGGTTAGGCTAGACATTTTTATAATTCTTAACGCATGTTCTTTCTGTTATAGCCGTAATCGACGCCGTAGTGTCAACCAACCCATGCCAGCCATCGCCTTGTGGACCTAATTCCGTTTGTCAACCGTCTGAATCAGATATTCCAACGTGCCAGTGTATGCCTGACTACCTCGGATCTCCTCCAAATTGCCGTCCCGAATGTATTTCAAACAGTGAATGCGCTCAACAAATGTCATGTATAAACCAAAAATGTCAAAACCCGTGTCTACAAGCATGCGGAAGTAACGCTGAATGTAAAGTGGTAAGCCACACGCCGATATGTATGTGTCCAGAAGGATACACCGGTGATGCATCGGTACAATGCTCTGTAAACACTTTAATAGTCAATGAGCCCATATCGCCTTGTGTTCCATCACCATGTGGCCCTAATGCTGAATGTAGAGAACGATTTGGAGCAGGTGCTTGCTTCTGCGTAAACGGTTACTTCGGAAATCCATACGAGGGTTGTCATCCCGAATGCTTAGTAAATTCAGACTGTCAAAGTAACAAAGCTTGCGTAAGGAATAAATGTATCGACCCTTGCCCCGGAACTTGTGCTGTTAATGCAGATTGTCAAGTCGTAAACCACTCACCATCGTGTACATGTCGGCCAGAGTACACTGGCGATCCTTTCAGACACTGCTTCGTCCAAAGTACGTATTAAATTTAAACATTTCTGAGATTTGTATATGAAAAATATGTTACATAGTAGTACTGACTTCAAATGGATTTTATACCTTTTTAAATTTTTACAGTTAAAGAAGTTAACATCGATCCATGTCAGCCTTCGCCATGCGGTCCTAATAGTCAATGTAAAGTTACAAACGGACAAAGTGTTTGCTCATGTCTGCCTGAGTATAGAGGCTCGCCTCCAAATTGTAGACCGGAATGTGTTGTAAGCACGGAGTGTTCGACTGATAAAACTTGCAAGAACCAAAAATGTGTCTCGCCGTGTCCCGGCCCTTGCGGTCAGAACACTGATTGTAAAGTGATTAACCACAGTCCAATATGCACGTGTAAATTAAAATATACAGGGGATCCTTTCTCCAACTGCTACAAGATTACTGGTAATTTTTGTAATGGTACTTTTTGTTTTTATAATTTGTAATTGTTTACTAATACACACATTAAATTTTCAGTTCCAATTTCTGCAGTACCAGAAACAGATCCTTGCGTACCTTCTCCCTGTGGTTTTAATGCTCAATGTCAAAATTTACGAGGAGTACCGTCATGTTCATGTTTACCGGGCTTCGAAGGAAGTCCTCCAAACTGCCGACCGGAGTGCACAATAAACGAAGATTGTGCAAGTAATCTTGCCTGCATTAACCAAAAATGTACCGATCCATGCAAAGGCTCTTGTGGAATCAATGCAAATTGTCATGTTATGAAACATGTAGCCGTATGCACTTGTAACGAAGGTTTTACGGGTAACGCTTTCACCCAATGCACAATTATGAAACAAAAAGGTAATTAGCAAATATTTTATTTTAGTTAAGTATATCATTTTGATAAATGTAATTTTTTATGTATTACTACAATAATTTATTAATATGTATTTCTAGACGAAATCGATCCATGCAATCCGTCGCCGTGTGGTCCAAATGCGGAATGCTTGAATGGAATTTGCACTTGCTTGCCTGAATTCCAAGGAGATCCTTATAGCGGCTGCCGACCTGAATGCTCCCAAAGTACAGAGTGCGATCGAAACAAAGCCTGCATCAGAAACAAATGTGTTGATCCTTGTCCCGGAACGTGTGCAGCTACCGCCGTCTGCAATGTCGTCAATCACATTCCGATGTGCAGTTGTCCTGAACGTATGACAGGCAACGCATTTATAGAATGTCGTCCAATAACGGGTGAGTTTTTATTAAAATAAATAAATTAACGTCTTTAAGAATTTTTACTTCAATATCTTTAAAACATACCATCACGTTTCAATTTTAGATCCCATCAGTATAAATCCGTGTCAGCCATCTCCCTGCGGACCTAACAGCCAATGCAGGAATGTGAATGGCCAAGCAGCTTGTTCGTGCGCTCCCAACAACATTGGCGCACCGCCAACTTGTCGTCCCGAGTGCACCATCAGTGCGGAGTGCCCCCTCGACCAGGCCTGTAGCAACCAGCGCTGCATCAACCCTTGCATCGGCGCATGCGGACAAAACGCTGAATGCAAAGTGGTTAACCACAATCCTATTTGCACATGTCCTACATCGTACTCTGGCGATCCATTTTCTCGGTGCTTCCGTCTCCGTGAGTATTTAATCGTGTGTAGGGTGAATTTTTACTGAATATTTTTGTGATGTGGCCATTCTTTCTTACAGCTGAAAAGTTACCTGAACCCATTAATGTTTGTACTCCATCGCCATGCGGGCCTTACTCATTATGTAAAGACGTCAATGAAGTACCCACCTGTACATGTTTGGAAGGCTACAGTGGTCAACCACCATACTGTAGGCCAGAGTGTAGCAGCAACGAAGAGTGCCCAACTCAATTGTCGTGTGTTAACATGAAATGTAAGAACCCATGCGAGGGCACTTGCGGTACTAACGCTGAATGTAAAGTTGTCAGTCATTCGCCGATCTGCTTCTGTTCTTACGGTTTCACTGGAGATCCGTTCTTCGGTTGCGTGCCTGAACCTCTACATACCGAACCTACAACGAGCCCTTGCTCCCCATCACCTTGCGGTGCAAACGCCATTTGCAAGGAGAAAAATAACGCGGGTTCCTGCAGCTGTATTGAGAATCACATCGGTAACCCATACGAAGGTTGTCGACCGGAATGCGTTGTGAACACCGACTGTGCATCTAATCTTGCCTGTGTCAACAATAAGTGCGTCGACCCCTGTCCCGGAAGCTGCGGCAACAATGCCGTCTGCCAAGTAGTCAACCACGCGCCTTTGTGTACTTGTATCGATGGATACACTGGTGATCCATTTAAGTATTGTACTTATGAAGGTGAGACATTTTTAATATCCAAGAGAGTCCAGCCATGTGAGGAAAGTAATATGAGTATATAATCTGTGTATATTATCTTTACAGAGCCACGACCGATATCCAAACCTCTCGATGCCTGCTACCCTTCACCATGTGGCCCCAACAGCCAGTGCAAGGCAACGAAAGGTCAAGCCGTATGCTCTTGCTTAGAAGACTACGTCGGCACCCCTCCTAACTGCCGACCAGAGTGCGTCACAAGCTCCGAATGTGCTCACGACAAGGCTTGTGTCAACAATAAATGCATTAACCCATGTCCGAAGCCGTGCGGCTTGAACACCGACTGTAAAATCATTAACCATAGTCCAATATGTTCGTGTAAGAATTCATACACTGGAGATCCTTTCACAATGTGCACCCCAATAAGATGTAAGTATATTAAAATACATATCTATAAATATCTAGCACTTAAGGTACAATAATTTTTAAACCAAAAAACTAATTTAATAAAATGTTTTTTTAGATGAACCTCCACTAGCCACAAATGTACCGTGTCATCCGTCACCTTGTGGACCAAACTCTGAATGTCGAAATATTGGAAATAGCCCCTCATGCTCATGTTTAGCGGACTTCGTAGGTAGCCCGCCCAATTGTAGACCGGAATGTACGATACATTCCGATTGTCCAAGCGACAGAGCTTGCATAAAATCTAAATGTAAAGATCCGTGCCCAGGTTCATGTGGTTTATCAGCTTCTTGCAGTGTACTAAATCATATACCAATATGCACATGCATCGAAGGTTACATTGGCGATCCTTTCACAAGTTGTAGACTGAAGCCGCTTGAAGGTAAAACTAGTGTTGGAACTTTTTGCGTAGTAATTAAATTTTCTTAATGGAATATACGAAAAATATGAATATGTGCGTTATTATTGTATTTACAGAGGAAGCGAGCACTGTTGACACATGCACTAATGTTCACTGTGGATCTAATGCAGAATGCGTCAATGGACAATGTCAATGTTTACCGGAGTATCACGGTGATCCATATTTCAACTGTCGACCGGAATGTGTATTCAGTACCGATTGCGACAAGGACAAAGCTTGTATTCAAAGAAAATGTGTAGATCCGTGCGTTGGTGCTTGTGGTCAAAACGCAAATTGTCAGATAGTCAATCACATACCAATGTGTAGTTGCAACATCGGATTCACAGGGAATGCTTTCGTTATGTGTAATCCAATCAGAGGTAAAACTAACTGTTTAAAATGGTCAACTTTATATATTCCTTACCATCTTTTCAGGTAATTGAATGAATAATATGTGTATCATTATTTTACAGTACAACAATCTGAAAATCCTTGCAACACAGCAATTTGTGGTCCAAACAGCCAATGCAGAGAAATAAATAATCAAGCAGTTTGTTCGTGCCTGCCAACATATCTTGGTGCTCCACCAGCTTGTAGACCAGAATGTGTTGTTAGTGCAGAATGCCAACAAAACCAAGCATGTACGAATCAGAAGTGTGTTAACCCATGTATCGGAGCATGTGGTTTGAGAGCTACTTGTGAAGTCATTAACCACAATCCTATCTGTACGTGCCCAGTAGGCTTTTCTGGAGATCCATTTGTGGCATGTACATACATTACAAGTGAGTTTAATCTTTATTAAATGATAAAGTCAAGAAATAAATATAACAAGTACGACTACTACTACTAATCCTTACCAATATTTTATAGGCGTTCCGCAAGTCATCAACCCATGTACGCCCTCACCGTGTGGTCCAAATTCTATCTGCAAAGAAATGAATGAAAGCCCATCGTGCATCTGCATGCCCGATTTCAAAGGACAGCCTCCATATTGTAGGCCGGAGTGCATAAGCAACAGTGAATGTTCCACTCATTTAGCTTGTGTGAATCAAAAATGTAAAGACCCGTGTACAAGAGCATGTGGCGCAAATGCAGAATGTCGTGTCGTGAGTCACTCCGCGATGTGTATTTGTCCTCAAGGATATGAAGGCGATCCATTCACGCAATGCGTTCTACGATCAGCTGTTGAAATCTTAACACCGTGTCAACCTTCTCCGTGTGGGCCAAATGCAATTTGCAAAGAACAAAATAAAGTCGGTTCATGCACTTGCAATGAAGGTTACTTTGGAAACCCGTATGAAGGTTGTAGACCAGAGTGTGTGAGCAATTCAGATTGTCCTGGTGACCGAGCATGTATTGGTAACAAATGTCAAGACCCATGTCCAGGAACATGCGGACTATATGCGGATTGCAATACGATAAATCACGCGCCAACTTGTACATGCAACGTAGGATATACTGGAGATCCGTTCCGACGATGCCACGTTATGCTCCGTAAGTAAATGTAAAAAGTTATGTTTTCACTAATCGTTAGATGTTTGTTTATAATTGAGTTTTCGGCTTTCCAGAAGAGCCTGCTCCGGTAAATGTATGTTCTCCGAGTCCTTGTGGACCTAACAGCCAATGCCGTGTTGTCAACGACCAAGCCGCTTGCAGCTGTTTGCCTGACTTTATTGGACAACCACCCTTATGCAAGCCCGAGTGTCTCCTTAACTCAGATTGTGCTACCGACAAGGCTTGCATCAACCATAAGTGTATAAATCCTTGCCCTGGCCCGTGTGGGCAAAAGGCTGAATGTCGGGTATTCAATCACAATCCCATTTGCAGTTGCGTTTCAGGATTTACAGGCGATCCGTTCACAAGATGCTACTTGAAACCAAGTAAATAATACCTTTTATTATTTCACTCTGAATTTCCACTGGCTAGAAACATGTACAAAACACATTGTCATTCCCCTCATTCTCTTTAAAAGTACAGACACAAAATATATTGAAATTAATACAATCGCTACGTTATGGCAGTGGAATTTCACTGTAAAATCAGCTAATATTTTTACTACATTATAGTTATATGATTTATGTATTGATTATCTAGCTTCTCAACCTGTCATCGATGAAACGAGAGACCCGTGTGTTCCATCGCCTTGTGGAATACACGCTATGTGTAAAAATTTCGGAGGCCAAGCGACATGTTCATGTTCTCCTGGTTATTTTGGAAGTCCACCAAATTGTAGACCCGAATGCGTGACAAATCAAGACTGTGTCAGTTCGTTGGCATGTATAAATGAAAAATGTGCCGATCCCTGTCCTGGATCTTGTGGTCAAAACGCTCAGTGCTCAGTATTTAAACATGTAGCTGTATGCACGTGCCGAGAAGGCTATAAAGGGGATCCATTTACTATGTGTAAAATCAAGCCGTTGGAAGGTAGGCAATATTTCATTCCTTTAACTACTTTATGTCCTCTTTACATCGTGTTAAATTGATTTAACGCATTATATTTTCATTTTCAGAACCCATCGTTGCTGATCTTTGTAACCCGTCACCTTGTGGTTCGAACACGAATTGTGATAATGGGCAATGCTCTTGCCTACCAGAATATCACGGGGATCCATATATTGGTTGTCGGCCAGAATGTACAGTCAGCTCAGATTGTGAAAGGAGTCTTATATGTGTAAATAAGAAATGTATTAATCCATGTCCCGATACATGTGGCTCAAATGCGATTTGTGAAGTCATAAATCATGTACCAATGTGTAGTTGCCCTATAGGACATACCGGAAATTCATTTGTTTCTTGCAATAAAATCCAAGGTTAATGATAATTTATTAAACTTAATAAAAAATTGTGTAAGTATACTTTTTGGAATATCCTAACAGAATAATTGTGTTTCAGCTCCACTGCCTACCAATCCTTGTAACCCGACACCCTGTGGACCGAATAGCCAATGTCGTGAAATTAACAACGTAGCAGTATGCTCATGTATACCTGGATATTCAGGAAACCCACCGACATGTAGACCGGAATGTACAACAAGCTCCGAATGCCCGCTCGACAAAGCATGCAGTAACTATAAATGCACCAATCCCTGCACAGGATCCTGCGGAGTGAATGCTCACTGTGAAGTTGTAAACCACAATCCAATATGCTCATGCCCTAATGATTTCACAGGCGATCCATTTAGTAGATGTCTTCCAAGACGTAAGTTTGTCATCACATTTATTATTTATGGATTTTTTTTGTTTATATGTATAATATTCTATGTTTTATTTTAGCTCTAGAATCACCACCTCAAATTAATCCTTGTGAACCTTCACCGTGTGGACCGAACTCCATTTGTCAGACTCTTAAAGATTCACCTTCCTGTTCTTGTATGCCTGAATTTATCGGAGTACCGCCAAATTGTAGGCCAGAATGCACTAGTAATAGCGAGTGTCCGAACCACATGGCTTGCATTAAAAATAAATGCGCAGACCCATGCCAAGGTGCATGCGGCTCAAATGCACAATGTAGAGTTGTAAGTCATACGCCGAATTGTATATGTCTGCCTGGATACACAGGAGATCCATTTGTAAATTGCATTGAGAGTAAATTCACACAAGATATCTTATCACCGTGCACTCCTTCCCCTTGTGGTAGCAACGCTATCTGCAAAGAAAAGAATAATATTGGCTCATGCGCATGCTCTCCTGGCTATTTCGGAAATCCTTATGAAGGCTGTCGTCCTGAATGCAGTGTTAACACAGATTGTCCGTCTGACAAGGTGTGCCAGCAGAACAAATGTCACGATCCTTGTCCTGGTACATGCGGATCTAACGCAGAATGTCATACCATAAACCATTCTCCCATGTGCTCTTGCCTCCGGGGATACACCGGTAATCCATTCCAAAATTGTGTCATTATTCAAGGTTAGTTGAGATCTTTTCAGTCACATCTTTTTGTATATATTTCTTGGACATGTGTTAAAAAAAATTATGTTTTTCAGAAATTAAGGAACCATCAAATCCCTGCAGTCCTTCACCATGCGGTCCGAATAGTGAATGCAAGGTGATAAATGAACAGGCTCTATGTAAGTGTTTGAAAGATTTCGAAGGCAGCCCACCAAACTGTAGACCCGAATGCGTTGTCAGTGCCGAGTGCCCAACTAATAAAGCCTGTGTATCACAAAAATGTATCGATCCTTGTGTAGGACAATGCGGACAAAGTACAAAATGTCAAGTCATAAACCACAGTCCGATATGTACTTGCATAGAACACTACACAGGTGATCCCTTCAGTCGATGCTATCCAATCATTATAAACGCTCCATCAGAAGTTGAACATCCGAAACATCCATGCCTACCATCACCTTGTGGACCTTATAGTGAGTGCAAAGAAGTCGGAAATATTCCATCCTGCGTTTGTCTACCTAACTACATCGGTTCACCGCCAGGCTGTCGTCCAGAGTGTTTAATAAATCCAGACTGTCCCAGCGACATGGCTTGCATCAATCAAAAGTGTAGAGATCCTTGTCCTGGTTCATGTGGACTAAATGCTCAGTGTATTGTGAAAAATCACATGCCAATATGCACCTGTTTGGATAATTATGCCGGAGATGCATTTGTCGAGTGCAAATTAAAAGGTACAACTTTTTCCTTATACACTGTAAGAATATTACTTGGAAAAAAGTTAATCATCTAAAATAAACATCTTTTATTACAGAAATTACGCATGACGAAATCGACTTATGTAATCCATCCCCTTGTGGTGCAAACGCTATTTGTGACAACGGGCAATGTTCTTGTCCTCCCGGATACCAGATGGGACCATCATTTGATTGTCGTCCAGAATGTGTTCTTAGCTCAGATTGTCCACACGACAAAACGTGTCATAAAAACAAGTGCGTTAATCCATGTAACAGCGGTGTGTGCGCCTCCAACGCAATTTGCGAAGTAATCAACCACGTGCCTATGTGTAGATGCCCAGAGCGCATGGCGGGCAACGCTTTCGTTATGTGTACTCAAATTGAAGGTAAGGATTTTAGTTAGAAGTTACATTTAGAAGAGAATTCAGATTAGAAGTTTCATATTATCTGCATACCTGCGTTTTACAGGCATAGAAGTACTACTCCTTAAACATTATGTTTAGTAACTGACATTTACTTTATATCATATTTATTTATTCTTTTAGTTGAAAAGGCGCGGCCATGTGATCCAAATCCTTGTGGACCAAACAGTCAGTGCAGAGAAATAAACGGACAAGCGGTGTGCTCATGTCTAGATGGATTTATAGGCAGTCCCCCTTCATGCAGGCCGGAATGTGTATTGAGTACCGATTGCTCACCGGATGAAGCATGTAGTAACAGAAAATGTATTAAACCATGTCAAGGCGCATGTGGAGTAGATGCGAAGTGCCAAGTAATAAATCACAACCCCATCTGTTCATGTCCACCCCATTACACAGGCAATCCTTTTGTACGATGCATCAAGATAGAATTTAAGCCAGAAATCGTTAACCCCTGTACACCTTCACCATGTGGTCCGAATTCATTGTGCAAGGAAAAATTAGGTTCACCTTCATGTTCTTGCCTCGATGGTTTTGTAGGAGCACCACCTTATTGCAAACCAGAGTGTATTAGTAATTCTGAATGTCCAACCACTAAAGCTTGTATAAACGAGAAATGCGTTGATCCTTGCGTGGGAACATGTGGATCTAATACTAAATGCCATGTCATTAGCCATTCACCATCATGTGGCTGTCTGCCGGACTACACTGGAGACCCATTCAGTGAATGTTACAAGATAGAAATTATTCAAGACATTTTGACGCCTTGCCAACCGTCCCCATGTGGGGCAAATGCCATTTGTAAAGAATTTAATGGCGCCGGATCTTGTACCTGCATAGAAAATTTCATAGGAAATCCGTATGATGGGTGTCGTCCTGAATGTATTATTAATACCGATTGTCCATCAAACAAAGCCTGTCTCCAAAATAAGTGTCAAGATCCATGTCCAGGCGCATGCGGTTTGAATGCTATTTGTCAAGTAGTCAACCATGCACCATCATGCTCATGCTTAAGAAGTTATACCGGCGATCCGTTTAGACACTGCACACTGCAAGGTAAATAAATGTTTTTATATAAAATTTACATTATATTTTTGATCGAAAGTAATACCTCGTTCTTTTCACAGAAATAGAAGATAAACCGATAAACGTTTGTCAACCTTCACCATGTGGTCCAAATAGTCGTTGCCAAGAAATAAATAACCAAGCAGTGTGTTCTTGCTTACCAAATTACATCGGCTCTCCACCCGGATGTCATCCGGAATGCACAATAAGTACGGAATGTCCCAAAAACAAAGCATGTGTTAATCAGAAATGTGAAGATCCTTGTCGCGACGCATGCGGAATGAACACAGAATGTCGCGTCATCAACCACAGGCCCATCTGCACTTGTGTAACACGATACACTGGAGATCCATTCACACGATGCCATCCAATGCCACGTACGTATAAAGTTATCTATTAAACACATAATTTTGTTAAATTATCCGGACTTACGTGTCTCTCTTCCTGATATTACTGCCATCAGCTAAGTAATGTTTTAATTTTTATCTATTTTAGCTCCTGTTGCTAACGCTGAATTGGAACCATACAAAAATCCCTGCCTACCATCGCCTTGCGGTCCAAATTCTGTTTGCCAAGAAGTCGGTGATATACCATCGTGCACTTGTATGCCAAATTACATAGGAAGCCCCCCTAATTGTCGACCAGAGTGTACACTTAATTCCGACTGCCCTACTTCTCAAGCTTGTATCCATCAAAAGTGTCAAGATCCTTGCCAAGGTTCTTGTGGTATAAACGCTCTATGTACAGTGTTCCGACACACACCGACTTGCAACTGTCCAGAAGGGTACACCGGTGATGCATTTACGGTTTGCAATCCAAAAATAACAAGTAAGTTGTATCTATGTATAATGCCCTAAATATTACATTGTATTAACTTGTGTGTAATCAAAATGTTAATTATTTTAGTGCCATCAGATGTATTAGATAAATGCAATCCATCTCCATGCGGAACTAACGCAATTTGCAATGATGGTATATGCACATGCATTGAAGAGCATCAAGGAGATCCATACGTAGGATGCCGACCAGAATGTGTACTAAGCATTGACTGTCCAAAAGACAAGGCCTGTGTCAGAAATAAGTGTATGGATCCTTGTGAAAATACTTGCGCTTCAACAGCTATTTGCGAAGTTATTAATCACGTGCCTATGTGCAGCTGTCCTCAAGGAAAAACTGGAAACGCTTTCTATAGTTGTGATCCAATATCAGGTATGTATTATATTACTAGTAGCTTTCATCTTTTTGATGTTTATTTCCTTTAATATTTTGATAAAAAACACCAGTTTTGACTCATGTGTAATGTCTTAAAATATATTTTTTAATTCTTGTAGTGCCAGTTATAACCAACCCGTGTCATCCTTCGCCGTGTGGACCAAACAGTCAATGCAGAGAAGTTAATGGGCAGGCCGTGTGCACTTGCGTACCAGGATACATGGGCAGCCCACCCACATGTCGACCGGAGTGCGTCGTAAGCTCAGACTGCCCGTCCAATAGAGCCTGCAGTAACCAGAAATGTATTAATCCATGTTCAGGATCATGTGGAGTCGAAGCTAAATGTGAAGTAATTAAACATAACCCCATATGTACTTGTCCACCTAAATACACAGGAGATCCTTTCGTCAGATGCATACCTTTCAGTAAGTTTTTTTTTGCCAAATATAGTCATATTAAATGTTTTAATTATTTAAATAAAAACGTATCGCGATAAAATCAAAACAAATTACCAACAATTGCTAAAAATAAATTGGTCTTCTTTCACCTATAGGAACACCCATGGCAGATGTTACGCCATGTTCACCATCCCCATGCGGACTTAATGCAATTTGTAAAGAAGTTGCCGGATCTCCTTCCTGCGCTTGCTTGGACAACTTTTTTGGTTCACCTCCTTATTGTCGTCCAGAATGTTCTTCTAACAGTGAATGTCCATCTAGTCAAGCGTGTATAAACCAAAAATGTAAAGATCCTTGTATATCGGCGTGCGGTGTAAATGCACAATGTAAAACGATTAGTCACTCGCCAATGTGCTTCTGTGATTCCGGATACACGGGAGATCCGTTCACGAACTGCAGACGTGAAGAAGTAACAATTGTAGAACAACCAACTCCTTGTACTCCATCGCCATGCGGACCTAACGCCGAATGTAAAGAACGAAATGCTGTCGGATCCTGTAGTTGTCTACCTGAATACATCGGAAATCCATATGAAGGTTGTCGTCCAGAATGTACCATTAACACCGATTGTGTCCAAAACAAAGCTTGCATTCGTAATAAATGTCAAGATCCGTGCCCAGGAACTTGTGGACTTTTAGCTACATGTATAGTCGTCAACCATTTACCATCGTGCTCATGTCCAAATGGATACACAGGAGATCCATATCGCCAATGTAATGTACTAAAAGGTACCTTTTCCACTTCTTAGACTATTATCAATCATGCATAATCATTAGATTATGACTATCTTATTTATATTTCCAGAAGCATCACCAGCACCCTTGACACCTTGTGTGCCAAATCCATGTGGTCCAAATAGTGTCTGTCGACCAGCGAACGGGCAAAGTGCATGTTCATGCATGCCTGGGTATATAGGCTCTCCTCCAGGATGTCGACCAGAATGTACTATTAGTTCAGAGTGTCCATCAGACAAAGCATGCGTAAATCGTAAATGTGTAAATCCATGTCCTAATCATTGTGGAACAAATTCAAATTGCAGGGTCATAACCCATAGCCCTATTTGCTCTTGTGCCCCAGGATTTACAGGAGATCCATTTACACGTTGTTATAAGCCTGGTTAGTTTTCTATTTTCATTGATGTAAAATTAAGTAAGGTATGTAGACTAAGTTACCTAATATTTTTGGTTGCGTTTTTATTTTAGTTATTGCAGAACATACCCCAGAAATTCAAAAGGATCCTTGCTTACCAAATCCCTGCGGTGAAAATGCTCTTTGTCGAGACGTTAATGGATTCCCATCGTGCAGTTGCATGCCTGAGTTCCAAGGGCTGCCACCAAACTGCAGGCCAGAGTGCGCTATAAATGAAGATTGCCCTTCAGATAAAGCATGCTTAAACATGAAATGCAAAGATCCCTGTCCTGGAAGTTGTGGTCAAAACGCAGCGTGTTCTGTATTTAATCATTTCCCCGCTTGTACGTGTTCTCAAGGCTACACGGGAGATCCATTCACACGATGTTTTGTTATTGAACAGATTAACGGTAGGTTATCAAATAATCAAATTATAAGTGCATTTCGTCTTTGTTTTTTCTTTATGATATGTATGTATTAGTCAAACATAAATTAATTTATATTTAATTGTTTCAGATGAGTTACCCTCTGATCCATGTAATCCATCACCATGTGGTTTTAATGCTTTGTGCTCAAATGGTGTATGCACGTGTATGCCCGAATATCGAGGCGATCCCTATATAGGATGTAAGCCAGAATGTGTAACAAACATGGACTGTGCTTTAGACAAAGTATGCTCTAGAAATAAATGTGTGAACCCTTGTCCTGGCACTTGTGCTTTTAATGCAATCTGCACGGTCTATAATCATATTCCTATCTGTACCTGCCCAGAAAATATGTCTGGAAATGCATTTACCGAATGTCATGCTATACAAGGTACGTGTTTTTAATAAATTAGGTAGTCACTACATTGATATATAAAATAAAGAAAAATCTATTAGAATACTTTCCTTATTGGTTTTTCAAAATAATTTAGTAACGTTACCCTTTTCAGTTATTGAAGTTCAACCCTGCAATCCTAGTCCTTGTGGACCGAACAGCCAATGCAGGCCGATCAATAACCAAGCCATATGTTCATGTCTGCCTGCATACATCGGTAGTCCACCATCTTGTAGGCCCGAATGTACAATTAGCGCAGAATGTCCGCCGGACGAGGCTTGTAATAACCAGAAATGTATAAATCCTTGCAAGGGCAGCTGTGGTTACGGAGCAAGATGTCAAGTAATCAACCACAATCCGATTTGCTCTTGTCCATCACAGTATACAGGAGATCCGTTCACACGCTGCATTGCAATAAGTAAGTAATTTGTCTAATAAAACGCCATTTATGTAATCTAATGGTTAAAGACAATGCTGTTCCTAATACTTTTCTATTGAATGTTGTTTCTAATCAAAATCATCAAATTATCAGTCTATTTAAAATGACCTAACAACACTGCTATTAAATGTATAATTAGTAATATATGACTTTTGTCACTCAGTGTCTACGCCTCTACCGCCGATAGACCCGTGTACACCAAGTCCCTGTGGTCCATACTCTACGTGCAAAGTCATCGGGGAGTCCCCGTCTTGCACCTGCCAACCAGAGTACATCGGCTCGCCACCAAACTGCCATCCGGAGTGCAATAGTAATTCAGAATGCCCGACCAATATGGCGTGTGTCAACCAAAAATGTAGAAATCCTTGTCCTGGAAGTTGCGGTTACAACGCTGATTGCAAGATTGTCAGCCACGCTCTAATATGTTCCTGTCCCTATGGTCAAACAGGAGATCCACTAATTTCTTGTAATCCTATTAAAGGTATTGAGACAATTTAGACAATGAATCTTATTATTTGTGAATTGGAAATTCGTAGTTGTACTCAATAATTTGCTTTTTCCAGATACTGTCATAGAATACAGTTCGCCGTGCGACCTTTCACCTTGCGGACTTAACGCCATATGCACTGAAAGAAATGGAGCAGCATCTTGCAAGTGCGTCGATTCCTACGTCGGCAATCCTTACGAGGGCTGTCGTCCAGAATGTGTCATTAATAGCGATTGTCCTCCTACATTGGCTTGCGTTCAAAATAAATGTAAAGATCCCTGCCCCGGTATTTGCGCTCCCAACGGAATTTGTCAAGTCATCAACCATCTTCCTTCATGTTATTGCCCACCTGGACTTACTGGAGATGCTTATTCGTATTGCAAGCAAATCGAAGGTTAGTGTTTTCATTTGCCATATCACTTACCATTTATTTTATAAAGAATTGTATCATCATGCCTTAAAATGGGAACATTGCCCTCGTATCGTGATTTATTTTAAAATTTATTAAAAATATAATATTACATATGTAACTTAATATCATTGTAGAAGTCGAAAAATCTACACCTTGCACGCCTTCACCCTGCGGTCCAAACAGTCAGTGTCGTGAAGTGAATTCTCAAGCAGTCTGCAGTTGCCAGGTTGATTTCATTGGCAATCCGCCAAATTGTCGCCCTGAATGTACCATTAACAGCGAATGCGCCAGCGACAAAGCCTGCAAAAACCGTAAATGCGTCGACCCATGCGTCAACCAATGCGGTAGAAATGCCAACTGCAGAGTGATAGCTCATAATCCGATATGCTCATGTCAAGAGCAGTTCACTGGAGATCCTTTCACTTATTGTATGCCATGTAAGTATTTAAAACGTTTTTACTATAAGATCATCTCAGAAATTTTTATCTATTTAATTTACTACTTACAATAAGTAAGTAATAAATATACAACAATAAGTAAGTTAAAGTAATAGAGTAAAGGCGTATTTTGAATATTTTTTTATTGTAATGTCGTTTAATAAACTTAAAAATAGTAAATAACATAATGAAATTTATTTTTTAGCCGTCGTATCGGTCCCAACACAAGATGTCAATCCCTGCGTGCCTTCACCATGTGGTCCAAACGCCCAGTGCCAGGAATACAAAGGAAATGCTCGTTGCACTTGTCTGCCAAACTATATCAGCACACCACCTCGGTGCAGACCGGAATGTACAGTGAACAGTGAGTGCAGTGCGGTGACTGCCTGCATCAACAACAAGTGTGCAGACCCCTGCCCCGGCGCGTGTGGTAACAACGCTCAATGCAATGTCAACAATCATATGCCAATTTGTTCTTGCGTCCCAGGCTATACCGGCGATCCCTTCATAAACTGTAATCCAATGCCATTAGGTAAATATTATTTTTAACGGTGTTTTTTTTATTATTTATTATTATTTTGGCCTCTTACTGACATTATGGAAACGGTTGATATATTTTCATATATTATATTTTTTTAGAAACTGAACCCCTGGATCCCTGCCACCCTTCACCTTGCGGTCCAAACGCGGAATGTGAAAACGGTGTCTGCACATGTTTGCCAGAATACCACGGAGATCCATACTTCGGATGCAAACCCGAATGTGTTCTTAACTCGGATTGTCCACGCGACAAGGCGTGCATAAAGAATAAGTGTCACAATCCATGCGTGGATACATGCGGGACGGATGCTCTGTGTGAAGTCATCAACCATATACCAATGTGTTCTTGTCCACCAGGAACAACAGGTTCTCCGATGTACTATTGCACGAAAGTAATAGGTAAGTAATCGACCTTTTCCATATGAGTTTATCTCAAAGCTAAAGTTGCATTTTAACTACTGTTCTTGCAATCAGACATATAAATGATTAAATGGAAATATTACAAAAATGCGAATTTAATCTTGTAATATTGTTGTTTCTAAAGTTGTTAATTACATTATTTATTATTATTACGTTTTAATATTAAGTACTATTTATATCATTTTCAATAGCCAAAGCGACTGTTATATTGTAGAAGAGATTTTGTCTTTTTATTTATATTGTAATTAAAAATTAACTCTTTATTTATTGTTATTAGAAACACCAATAAAAGAAAGCTTATGCGACCCGTCACCGTGTGGCCCATACAGTCAGTGCCGAGAAGTGAACGGTCACGCCGTATGCGTATGCGTCCAAGGTTATAAGGGAAGTCCACCGAACTGTAGACCCGAGTGCACCGTCAGCTCCGACTGCAAACTGAACGAAGCGTGCTCGAACCAAAAATGCATTGACCCTTGCCCCGGAGCTTGCGGTAGAAACACGCACTGTATTGTCGTCAACCATAATCCAGTGTGCAGTTGCTTATCCGGATATTCAGGAGATCCATTCTCAGTTTGCCAACCGATCCGTAAGTACTTTCTAACTCTAATTTTATTTCCAGTCAATTTCTAATATTGTTTTTATTTAATAAGAAGCCAGAATAAAAGCTATGAAATTGTTCATTCCGTAACAAATATTCACATAGTTTGTATCCATTACTTCTTTCTAATAATTTCAAATTCAAAAAATTCATACTAAAGTCATTGTTTTTTTTTAGCTGCGACACCACCGACTATAATAAATCCGTGCCTACCCTCACCCTGCGGACCGAACTCACAATGCATAGAAAATGGCGAAAAGGCTGAATGTAAATGTTTATCAGACTTTATTGGGTCACCGCCTCAATGTCGTCCTGAATGTACCAGTAACGCAGAATGTGCATCCACGATGTCTTGTATAAATAAGAAGTGCAAAGACCCATGTGTAGGCTCCTGTGGCGTTAATTCAGAGTGCAGAGTAGTGAGTCACACGCCGATATGTTTATGTCAAAACGGATATACAGGAGATCCTTTCATACATTGTAGCATTCAAGTATCTTACTCAATAGAAGAACGGCCAACACCTTGTGTGCCCTCTCCATGTGGTACCAACGCCGAGTGTAAAGAACAAAACAATGCCGGCTCCTGTACATGTCAACCCGGCTATTTCGGAGATCCTTACGTGGCTTGTAAGCCGGAATGCTTAATCAATTCTGATTGTCCACCTAATCTGGCATGTTATCAAAACAAATGCCACGATCCCTGTCCCGGTACATGCGGTATCAATGCAATATGCAATGTGGTCAACCATTTACCTAGTTGTAGTTGCCTCGAGCAGCACTACGGCGATCCGTATAGAATTTGTACGTTCAAAATTTATGGTGAGTAAAATGAATACAATTTTTTTTTAATTAAGTGTATAACTAACGAGCATTTATTTAATTTTTTACTTTTTACAGAAAATAAGACCGACCCTTGTAACCCATCACCATGTGGCCCTAATAGCCAATGCAGCAACAAAAATGGATTAGCGATATGCACTTGTTTAAGTGGTTATCTGGGGTCGCCGCCCAGCTGCCGACCTGAATGCTTAACGAGTTCCGAATGTCCTCTCGATAAAGCCTGCGACAACTTCAAATGTATATCACCATGTCCAAGAGGCTGCGGAGTAAACACAAAGTGCAGAGTCATCAAACATAACCCTATCTGTTCTTGTAAACCTCAACATACCGGAGATCCTTTCTCTATCTGTTATCCTGTCGTTGAAGTAGAGTATCAACAAAATGAACCAATCAACCCATGTGTGCCTTCACCGTGTGGATTAAACGCCGAATGTCGCGACGTCGGCGGTATACCTTCGTGCACGTGTCAAATAGGATACTTTGGAAGTCCACCAAACTGCAAACCAGAATGTATTACAAATACCGACTGTAGCAACGACAAGGCCTGTATCAATATGAAGTGTATAAATCCATGCCAAGGTTCGTGCGGTATTGACGCTGTATGCAACGTAATTAACCACGGACCTATCTGTTCATGTCCTGTCGGTTACCAAGGCAACCCATTTGTAGCGTGCCACATTAAAACACCAGGTAATATAATTGAAAATATTATATATCAAAGTTGATTGTATGAAATTGGTTGAAATTATTAATAAGCCCTGTCTTTTCTAGATGTAATTGAAAAACTTGATCCTTGCCATCCGTCACCGTGTGGCTCCAACGCTGTATGTAACAACGGCGTCTGTACTTGCCTTCCTGATTACAATGGAGATCCTTACTTCGGCTGTCGACCCGAGTGTGTTCTAAGCACCGATTGCCCGACCGACAAAGCTTGTATGCAATTCAAATGCAAGAATCCTTGCAACGATATGTGCGGAGAGAATGCCGAATGCAACGTTTACAATCACGTGGCTGTGTGCAGTTGTCCAAGTGGCATGACTGGAAATGCGTTTTCGCGATGCATCAAAATAGAGAGTATGTCAAAAGTTTACTTTTTAGTATTTTGTTACATATTGTGTTCACAATAAAATTTTAATTCATGTATTTCTTCCAGAACCTGTAACAAGACCCTGCGAACCATCTCCGTGTGGTCCAAACAGTGTGTGCAGAGAAGCGCAAGGTCAAGCTGTTTGCGCTTGTGTGACGGGTTACATTGGAAATCCACCTAATTGTAGACCAGAGTGCATCCAAAGCGCAGACTGTTCACCATCACTGGCGTGCATTAATAGAAAGTGTCAAGATCCCTGCCCAGGTTCATGTGGACATAACGCTAAGTGCAAAGTTCATAATCACAACCCTATATGCACATGTCCACCTAAATTGACTGGATCTCCGTTTGATCACTGTTATGGTGAGTTATTGATAGTACATAGCATCTCAATAATTAATATTTACTAATGAAACAATTTTGGTATTGGTATTATTTTAAATATACCATTATTTACAGCTCCAGTAGTGGAAGAATCGCCAACCAATCCTTGCCTACCAAATCCTTGCGGACCAAACAGCATATGTACATCGGCGCCGAACAAAGACTCTCCGATTTGCGCCTGCCAAACAACATTCGAAGGCTCACCGCCGAATTGTCGTCGAGAATGTACCTCAAGCGAAGATTGTTCTTACGACAAGGCCTGCATAAATTACAAATGCAAAGATCCCTGCCCAGGATCGTGCGGTTCACAAGCAATATGCACCGTGCGCCTTCATACCGTTATGTGTTCTTGCGACGAAGGTTACACCGGTGATCCTTTCACTTCTTGCGTCCAAAAAGTACACGATATTATACCTTTGGATCCTTGTGAACCTTCACCTTGCGGCCCGAACTCGCGTTGTAAAGTATCAAGAAATGGTGTCGCCGCATGCGTTTGTGATGAGGGCTACTTTGGAAATCCCTATGAATCATGTAGACCTGAATGCGTTTTGGATAACGATTGTCCGTTCGACAAAGCTTGCCGTAACAATATGTGCCAGGATCCGTGCCCCGGTGTATGCGGTACAACGGCAACCTGCCAAGTTATAAATCATTTGCCTTCCTGTAATTGTGCGCCTGGGTACACTGGCAATCCATATCAATATTGCCACATCATTATAAATGAACCAGGTACTGTAACTTGTGTTGCTTCACCAGTTTTATCAATTTTTACACTAATAGTAAAATTTAAATTAGTAGAGACTTTCGATTACAGCAGAGTGTAGTTTATAAAATGTAATTTTTTTAATATTTTTGCAGAACCTACGCCCAAAAATCCATGTACACCTAACCCATGTGGCAGTAATTCTATATGCAAGAGCAACAACGGACTAGTCTCATGCACATGCGCCCCAGGATTCTTTGGGACTCCACCAAGTTGCAGACCAGAGTGTATCGTGAATTCGGAGTGTGAATCATCCAAGAGTTGTGTTAACCAAAAATGCATCGATCCCTGCATCGGCGCGTGCGGACAGAACGCAGAATGCAGAGTTATCAACCATGCACCAATTTGTTCCTGTAGTCGGGAATTTGAAGGAGATCCGTTCATTAGATGCACTCCTATTCGAAGTACGTAGACTTTTTTATATTCCGTTAATCAATTAATAAGTCTAAATCCTGTTATTTTTATCAAGACAATTTTTTTACAAAAGTTAATACAAACAAAACTATTTGAAGCTTTGCTTCATGTTTTACATTGCATATTTCACCAAAAGAAATATTTCTTCCATAGGCATACCATCGCCAGAAACAGATCCGTGTACCCCATCACCATGCGGACCGAATTCTCTATGTCAAACAGTGAACAAAGTGCCAACATGTACTTGCATAGAAAACTTTATCGGCACCCCGCCAAACTGCCGAGCGGAGTGTACTGTGAACTCAGATTGTCCTAGCACCATGGCATGTATAAACCAGCGATGTCGCGATCCGTGCCAAGGCTCGTGTGGCCTGAACACAGTATGCCAAGTGCACCAACACGCCGCTATCTGTAGCTGTATGGAAGGTTACACCGGTAATCCATTCCAGAGCTGTTACGTCAAAGAAGTTATAGGTAAATTCACTTTCTTTCTCATTTTATAAATGAAGTCTCGCTGCCTAGCAAAACATTTTCATTTTGTTAATTCTGTGTGCATTGAATATTCATACATGATATTTATTATCAATATTACTTACAGAACACGTGCCTGAAAACTATGACAAATGCAATCCAAACCCTTGCGGAGCCAACGCAGACTGTAACAATGGACTGTGTACATGTAAACCAAACTTCTTCGGTAACCCCTACATGAGCTGTCGCCCCGAATGCTCCCACAACTCAGACTGTGCACTCAATCTGGTTTGCTTTAATAATAAATGCATTAATCCTTGCAACAACCTCTGCGGCCAGGGCGCGCAGTGCGAAGTTTATAATCATCTACCTATGTGCTTCTGTCCACCGAACACAACTGGAAATGCTTTCTTCTCTTGTACACCCGTCACAGGTAACACATTAAGTGATATTCTCACTAAAAATCTTAACAAAAACTCTGATAATCTTTTAATTTATCCAATAATATATTTTTTTCAGTTCAACCGGAACGACGTAACCCTTGCGAGCCGTCACCGTGCGGTCCCTATAGCACGTGTCGTACCGTCAACGAGCAGGTGACGTGCTCGTGTCTAATAGGATACGTAGGAGTACCACCTTCCTGCAGGCCTGAGTGTTTGGTCGACTCCGACTGTACCAGCCTGAAATCATGCTCAAACCAGAAATGCATTGACCCCTGCCTAGGAACGTGCGGCTTGAATGCAGAATGCAGGGTGCACTACCACAAGGCACTCTGTTACTGTCCGAATGGTTACAGCGGCGATCCATTCACACAATGCTTACTTAAAGTGCAAGGTAAAATAATTAATTCTATTATATATTTATAGAAAATAAGTTCTAGTTAATATTTTATTATTATTTTTTACATAACCACATTAAAAAATATATTTATTTTAATGTCTACAGATGAAATACCGGCCAAGAAAACTCCCTGTGTACCTTCACCTTGTGGTCCTAATTCGATATGCAAAGCTGTAGGAGATTCACCATCGTGTTCGTGTCAGGCGGATTACATTGGCTCACCACCTTACTGCCGACCGGAGTGCGCATCGAATAGCGACTGCAGCTTTGACAAATCTTGCATAAACAACAGATGCGCAGATCCCTGTGTCGGTGCTTGTGGTATCAATGCTATATGCAGAGTCATTAGCCATTCGCCGCAGTGTATATGTGAAGGAAACTACGAAGGCGATCCGTTTAATCGTTGCTATCCTAAGAAACCTTTGAACTTACCATCGGAATCGGACAAGCCATGCTCACCGAACCCCTGTGGACCCAATGCGATATGTCAGGAACGTAATAATGCCGCCAGCTGCACATGTGTCACTGGATACTTTGGTGATCCCAACGAAGGTTGCAGACCTGAGTGCGTAATTAATTCTGATTGTTCTGATAATCTCGCATGTATAAACAACAAATGTAAAGACCCATGTCCAGGTTTATGTGGCACAAACGCCCAATGCCAAATGGTCAATCACGTACCTAAATGTATTTGCATACATAGTTATGTCGGTAATCCCTATGATATTTGCCGAATTATAAAAGGTAAGACAATTAATTAATTTTGATTAAATATAAAAAGGTGTTGTTACTTACAACTTTTTTTAATGCAATTTAATTATTTTTTCCAGAAACACCATCTGATCCTTGCAGCCCATCGCCTTGTGGTCCTTATAGCATTTGTCAAGCTCGTGATGATAAAGCAATATGCTCTTGCCAACCCAATTATCTTGGTAATCCACCTAATTGTCGTCCAGAATGTATCACAAATCCTGAATGTCCACTTGACAAGGCTTGTGTAAAACAAAAGTGTATAGACCCTTGCATCGGAACATGTGGAGAAAACGCACAGTGTCTTGTACACCATCATAGCCCGTACTGCACTTGTCTGGTTGGTTATGAAGGAGATCCATTCTCTGTTTGCGTTAAAACTGCTGCTCCACCAGATAACAAAAATCCTTGTGAGCCTAACCCTTGCGGGCCCTACGCTACGTGCAAAGATATTGGTGGAACAGCAGTATGCAGTTGCAAACTAGGTTACATCGGTGTACCGCCAACTTGCGCTCCAGAATGTACCATTAACGAAGACTGTCCTAAAGATAAAGCATGTGTAAGAGAGAAATGTCTTGATCCTTGTATTGGATCATGCGGCGTTAATACTAACTGCCGTGCTATGAACCATCTTGCTATTTGTACTTGTCTGCATAATTATCGTGGTGATCCATTCGTAGGATGCAGTGCTTACAAAGGTTTGTAAGATTTTTTTTTTTTAAATCATGGACTACATATACATATTTTAATGGGTGATTATATTTTTACCAACAGAAATAGAGAAACTACCCCCGATCAATCCTTGCGCCGGTTCTCCTTGTGGCGTTAATGCAATATGCAGCAATGGAACTTGTTCTTGTATTTCGGGATACCACGGCAATGCGTACGTCGAGTGCCGACCGGAATGTACAGCCGACACCGATTGTGATAAACAACTAACGTGTATAAATTATAAATGCGTGAACCCATGTAAAAACGCTTGTGGTAACGGCGCCGTTTGTAATGTATACAATCACATAGCGATATGTGAATGCCCGGCTCCATTGCGAGGAGATCCCTTCCTTTCTTGTAGACCTGTTATTGGTAAGTTAAATTGCGTAAATTTCATTTGACCTTAAAGACTGGAAGAATTACTGTAGTGTTGTCTGTCTCGAGTGTACACGCCATAAGTACATGCCGGAGAGAGGGGACGTCAGTCGATATCAGACCTTTGAACCGGCAACTTTTGTCGGTACGTGAACGAGCCAAATATAGCGAATGCTACAATTACTTAAAATAACTAACGTATTTACAGAAGCCACCGAAACGGACCCGTGCACACCGAATCCTTGCGGACCTAACAGTGTATGCCGGGCTAGTGGTACAGTGGCACATTGCTCGTGTAAACCAGCCATGTACGAGGATCCGCCAAGCTGCCGGCCCGAGTGCCGTGCTAACTCCAATTGCCCACCGGACCGTGCCTGCCGAAATAACAAGTGTCACGACCCATGTCCGGGTACCTGCGGTGCTCATGCTGTATGCCGCACCCGAATGCACTCGCCAATATGCAGCTGTCCGGTCCGCTACACTGGCGATCCATTTACTCGTTGTTTACCAAGTATGTACATACTGTTAAAAGAAGCGTTGATCATAGATAGTTCAAAAAATAACAAAACCACTATTGTTTCAGTTGCGTTTGATACGGAGTCGAAAAATGTGTCACCTTGTCCAGACTGTGGTCCAAATGCGGACTGTATAGACGGGCAATGTCGCTGCAAAGTCAACTTCTTCGGCGCACCACCGTTCTGTCGTCACGAATGTCTCAGTTCCAGCGATTGTGATTGGCGGTTCTCCTGCCTTAATAAGCGATGTGTCGACCCTTGCCTCGGGGCGTGCGGTCATGGTGCAGTCTGTAGCACCGTTGGACACAATCCACGCTGCGATTGCCCGCCGAATACAACTGGAAACCCCATTTTTGCATGTCGACCCATCGAAATGATTCGTAAGACAGACTTAACTGGAAGATATACATATGCTTTTAATATACAAAGTTTTAATTTTACAGATGTTGCTAGCCAATACCGACCGATGTACAACGGCGTACTTATGTTTTCGCTTTTAAAGCTTAGGCATGGGTTTTACTAGCGAAACTAAGGAAACCGTTTGTACAAACCCCTAATTCTCGTACGCTTTGTACTAAGCGCTTGTGATGTTTGCTCCGAGTGTATTCCAAACTGTTACTCCATACTTAAATTCTCGTTTACATTTACAGAGATTCCTCAAAACACGTCATGCAATCCGTCGCCTTGTGGACCCGGTGCTATTTGTCATATCAAAGGAAACGCTGCATCGTGTGAATGTGAACCGGGACTCCGCGGAGACCCATACTTCGGCTGCCGGCCAGAATGTCTCTCCGATTCCGATTGCTCGCCGACAAGAGCATGCATGCGATCCCACTGCCGGGACCCGTGCGAGGGCACCTGTGGCATTGGAGCCGAGTGCGAAACCGTCAACCACATACCGCTATGCTCCTGCCCACCAGGCACCAGAGGCAACGCCTTTGTTAAATGCGACCCTATTCCAATAGGTAAGACGTTTAGTATAATCAAAATCCGTAATGTTATTCATTGTTAATTCTATTAAACATTTTCCTTATTCTAACATTAAAGTTAAATGTTTTATTATAAAATATTAATAAGGAAAATCTATTACAGCATTGCCATGCACACCATCGCCATGCGGACCTGGTGCACTGTGTACCGTGTCCGGCAAGGCCGCCGTGTGCTCGTGTCCGAGTGGCACCAGCGGAGATGCGGCCACCTCAGGCTGCCGACCGGAGTGTGTTGTCAGTTCGGAGTGCTCACGAGACCGAGCTTGCGTCCGCAACAAATGTATCGACCCGTGTGTCGGCGCCTGTGGAAATGGTGCGACTTGCCGCGTCTTCGATCATGCACCGATTTGCTCTTGCCCACCTCAGACTACAGGAGATCCATTCCTCAGTTGCAGAAGTAAGATTTCATTGAATCTAAAGTGTATGTACTAATGACTAATAAAATGCATTATAATCATAATAATATGTTATTTTAGCGGTCTCGCCTTCAACGGTCGACCCGTGCGACCCCGATCCTTGCGGACCACGAGGCACGTGCCGCGAGGGAGTGTGCACGTACTACGAATGTACAGTTAATGACGACTGCCCCGGAGACCGGTCTTGTATTAACAGAAAGTGCGCAGACCCATGCATTAACGCTTGCGGTCTGAACGCGATATGTACAGGCATTAGACACACCGCGGTATGTTCATGCCCGCCTGATTACACCGGCTACGCTCTCGTCCGCTGCGATCGTATCACAATACCGGAAGTGAAACCAAAACCAGAATGCGAAAACGATGACCAATGTCCCGATAATGCAGCGTGCATCGATTTCCGATGTGCAGCAATATGTGGCCCGAACAACTGCGGCCTGAACGCGCAGTGTATTGCACGCCGGCACAGAGCCAGCTGTACTTGCTTGCCGGGCTACGAAGGTGACGCATATTCAGGATGTTACTCCGGTACGTAATTTTTTCTTTTTAATATTTAAGATTAATTAAACTTCAGACTGCTTAGACTATTCATTTTGTTGATTAATGTTCATAATTAATCCAAAATTAATTTTCAATTTCAGTTCAGTGTCATAGCAATAACGACTGTCCCGACGATGAGAGCTGTGAAAGCGGCTCATGTATCAAAGTATGTTCGCGATTACGCTGTGGAACTGAAGCTCACTGCGTGGCGCGGGGACACAGCGCGTCATGCGAATGTAATCCGGGAGCGCAAGGAAACCCATGGACCTCGTGCCGCAGAGACGAATGTACAATGGACGAAGACTGTCCGACATGGCTGGCTTGCAGGGCGAAGACATGCCAAGATCCCTGCCCTGGAGCTTGCGCACAAGGAGCCCATTGTACTGTCATGCGACATGCACCGATTTGCGAATGCCCACGAGGAACCCAAGGCAATCCGAGAATAAAATGTGAACCTGGTAATTAACTACATAACTTTCTTTTATTACATACATTTCTTCGCTCCGTGTTTCGGACATCTAATTCCATCACTACTATATTATGGTTATATAATTGGATTGGTTTACAATCAGTCTCCTTTCCTTAATTCTTGACATTCAAAGCAATGCACTTACTGTGTGTGCAGGTTTCAAAGGATGTCACTGAGGAATGTAAATGTAATGATTTTAATATATTTTTATTATTTTAGTACAAAGAGACGTGGAGTGCGAAGGCGATGCAGACTGCGGCCCCGACCTGGCGTGCTTACGCGGCGTTTGCCGGGACCCGTGCGACTCAACATCATGCGGCGCCGGCGCCATCTGCCGCGTTGCCAACACTCTGCCCTTCCGCACTCTCATCTGCCAATGTCCTAAACCGCTTACTGGAGATGCGTCCGTTCAATGTGTACCAAGTAAGTATAAAAGTGTATATACTATGGAAGAACATAACTACATATTTTATTAACACGTATCATTTTTCTAGAGCTACATTTACAGGAAATAAATAACTCGGCCGATTGAAAAATGATTGCATTTAAAAATGTAGGTACATCATAGGTAGGTTTAACTTAAATTTGTGGTACTTTTATATTTTACTTCCTGTGTACAAATGAATGTACAAATTATACACACTTAATTTGTATATACAAAGTTTTCTTTTTTAGCATGTCTTCTGTACAAGTATAACATAATTTCTACTGTATATTTCATAATGTAGGCATAACACTGTAACATGTTTTAATTTAATATTTATCTATATAGGCTTATTATGACGGCTGCACTTCGTAATGTTACATCGAATCAAATTCGGATAATTTGATTTTATGGGTTGTCATAAAGAGCACGTTTAACAATGTCCGGCATTTAATGGTTACTTATTAATTTAATATTTAATAACCGAATATAAATATCAGGAGCACAATGCGAACAAGACAGCGAATGCAGCGACGAGGAGCGGTGCGCGAACGGGCGCTGCGTGGCAGTGTGCGACGAGCGCGCTTGCGGCGCGGGCGCAGAATGCCGCGCGCAGACGCACCGCGCCCTCTGCCGCTGCGTGCCACCTCTGCAAGGCGACGCCAACGTAGCCTGCACTCCGGGTACGCATAATAACATCTACAAATATCATTATTTAGGAAAAGTTTTCTCTAAAGACTAAACAAATTTTCTACTATTTTCAATACAATTAGGAGTGGAAGGCGCTGGCTGCACATCAGACACTGAGTGCGGCGCGGCAGAGGCATGCGTGGCCCGGCGCTGCGTGGCGGCGTGCGCGGGCGCTTGCGGGCCCGGCGCGCTCTGCTCCGCGCCACAGCACCGCGCACGTTGCCACTGCCCACCGGGCACCGCCGGTGACCCTGCGCGCTTCTGTTACACCCGTACGTACTTTTCTTTACAGTATAAGCTTTAAAGGATCGTCTATAGAGATATTTCGGTTCGAGAGACGCTATCCACTGCATTGCTTTTATAACCTTACGTTTATGACCTTTCAACAAGTTGTGTGGTTCGATAAATTACACATATTTTTGTTGATTATTCTTGTTTATCACGTCTTGTTATGAATGACTAATTTAAATATACATGTTTGTCTCGATTAGCCGAATGTACCACCGATGAAAACTGTCCGTTTGACAAGAGCTGCGTGAGCGGCTACTGTCAGGACCCGTGCGCTCTCGGATCTCCATGCGGCCGCGATGCCATCTGCGTGGCCGTTGCCCATGCAGCCACGTGCCGCTGCCCGCCGGGCACGCAAGGAGACCCCAGAGATGCCTGCGTCACCGTCGCTTGCCACTACAACGAAGACTGTTCAGACCATCAAATATGCAACCGGCTCAATCACGTCTGCCAACCGGTGTGCACCGACAGTGCATGCGCTCCGGGTGCCCTGTGTTCGGCCAGCAACCATCAACCAACGTGCACTTGTCTCCCCGGCACCTCCGGAGACGCTTACGTTCGTGGATGCGGAACAACTGTGTCTACGCCGGAATGCTCCAAAGATGTCGACTGTGCATCGCCATTAGCCTGTGTCAACTCACAGTGTATAGATTTGTGCCTGAGTAACCCTTGCGATGAAGGACTAATCTGCAAAACTGTGGACATACTACCACTGAGAGCCGTGGCATGCGTGTGTCCGGAGGGCGGCCGCGTGGCGCCCAATAACGGGTGTCGGCCGCCGCCCGCTGCGGAGTGCTCCTCGGACGCTGAGTGCGGAGATAGTGAGACGTGCCGGCGTGGCGGCTGCGTAGAGGCCTGTAGAGCCGCACCCTGCGGATACAATGCTCTCTGCGAATCTATTGACCACGTCTCTCGCTGCTCTTGTCCACCTGGATACATCGGAAACCCCAGAATAGAATGTAATAGTGGTAAGTTTTTTTTACAAAGAAGATACCAGTGTAAGACGTATACTCGTTATTAGTTTCTATAAATTTAATTACATATTATAAGATGCATTGTAAACAATAAATCATTATTTCAGAACCAAGAAGACCTACCATAGTTGAATGTTATAAGGACGACGAATGTGGTTCGGAGCAATCGTGTGTTGAACGCACCTGCATCAATCCATGTGTGAATGGTTGCGGCGTAGGTGCGTTATGTCGCGTCATCGACCATAAACCGCAGTGCTCGTGCCCCAGAGATTACACTGGAGATGCCAACGCACGATGCATACCACGTAAGTCATTCAAAAATATAACTATACATATATACATACTTTATATACCTTGTAGGCTTGATTAAAAATAGTTATTTGTCGCATGTCTGTTGAAATAAAATTGAATAGAACCAAAATGTTTGTGGTACTCCATTATCTAAGGTCCATTAAGTTCAATGTAATAAAAATATATATATATATTGAAATGAATAAATATTTGTTTAATTTTCAGCGTCGGACAAATCTGTATTACCGGTGGGCTGCAAAGCAAACTCGGAGTGCCCACTGTCACAAGCTTGCATAAATGGCGCATGCGCTAGTCCATGTGTTTGCGGCGACAACGCAGAATGTGACGTCTTAAGGCATCATCCTGTTTGCTACTGCGCACCTGGGTTCTCAGGAAACCCTTACACTGGATGTACCAAAGGTATGACTTTTCTCGGATAAATATATACAAATAATTATTTTAGTAATAAACAATTCATAAAAATTATGTTTATTATTACTCAAATTTATTTTATTTTTACAGTTAGCTGCAGTTCCGATAACGAATGCCCCGATAGTGACACATGTTACAATGGAGCTTGCGTTAACCCTTGTGTCCTTGAAGCGCCGTGCGCCATCACCGCAGAATGCTACGGACAAGCTCACCGACCCAACTGCCGCTGTCCGCCTAGAACTATGGGAAATCCTTACGACAAATGTCAATCGAGCGAATGCGAGGCCGACACCGACTGCAACGACGACAGCGTTTGCGTGAAAGGAGTTTGTCACGACGCTTGCTCAGTCGAAGGTCGCAATCCTTGCGCCAGTAATGCAGAATGTTACGCACGTAATCACGCAGCGGCTTGTAAATGCCCACCCACGCTTCCTCTTGGCGATCCTTTGACTTACTGCCAGAGAATTGTAATCATAGGAGAACCGGAATGCCGAATGGACGGAGACTGTCCCAGTGGTCACGCTTGTCTCAGAGATAAATGTCGTGAAGCTTGTTCCGAACTAAAACCATGCGTCGGCAATTCTCGATGCTCAGTTTCAGACAGCGTACCATTCCGTACCTTAATATGCCGCTGTCCAGAAGGATACACACCGGATGAAAGAGGTTCATGCAAACCTGCACAACTGCCATCCCTTAGTTGCTCGTCTGACCAGGACTGTAGCGACAGCGAATCTTGCGTTAACAGAATTTGTCGCAATCCTTGCAGTTGTGGCGACAATGCAGAATGCTTCGTCCGAGATCACAGACCTGTATGTTCGTGTCGCGAAGGCTACGACGGCAATCCCTACCTATCATGTCGCATAGTGGGCTGTCGAACTGATACTGAATGTGAATCGCATCAAGCTTGCATCAACGGAAACTGCATAAGTCCATGCTTGTCGAACAACACTTGTGGAACGAATGCCGAATGCTATGTAGAAAGAAACCAACCTCTCTGCCGCTGCAGATCTGGATTCGAAGGCGACGCATATACAAACTGCAACCTTGTCGAATGTAGAGCCAACGGTGACTGTCCACAGGACAAACAATGTCACGCGCATAGATGTATCGACCCTTGTCTTTCAGGAAGTATTTGCGGAACAAATGCCATCTGCTTGGTAAGAAACCATCTTGCAGTTTGTAAATGCGACCAAGGTTACACCGGCAGCCCCTATGTTGAATGTCGACGAGAATCTACGCCACTATGCTTTGTAGACGCTGACTGCCCGTCAAGACTAGCCTGTTTATCTTCTAGATGTGTCAATCCATGCACAGAATTACGTCCCTGCGCCACACCAGCGACTTGTGAGGTCTCCCCGACATTACCCGTTCGCACTATGCTCTGCACGTGCCCAGTGGGATACGTAAGCAGCGGCGGTGGCGTTTGCCGACCGGCAACATCGATCACTGACAACGTCTGTGTTTTGGACAATAATTGTAGCGCAAATCATGCTTGCGTAAATTCCTTGTGTAAAAACCCATGCTCCTGTGGGCCGAACTCCGATTGTAGAATAAAAGATCACAAGCCAGTATGTGCTTGTCGACCAGGATTTGTCGGCGACGCACGAACCGGTTGTTACGAAATTACCTGTCGCGCCGACAACCAGTGTGCAGACGATGAGACTTGTATTAATAACCGCTGTATACCGGCGTGTTCGGTGGATGCTAATGTCTGTGGTCGCTCGGCGGAGTGTTACGGCATAGACCATCGTGCTTCCTGCCGCTGCAAAGTTGGAACTGTCGGCAATCCATCAGTCGCCTGCACTCCGATATCTTGCCGAGCCAATAGCGATTGTCCGGTCGATAAATCTTGTATTAACTCTAAATGCGTTGAACCTTGCTCGGAGACCTCTTGCAATGAACCGGCCGAATGTAGAGTGCATCAACACGAAGTATACTGCGTCTGTCCGCCGGGTTACCAGAGTGCAGACGACGGCTGCGTGAAGACCGGAACTCCGCAGTGTGCCACCGACGTTGATTGCCCGTCAGGATTAGCGTGCTTTAACACCACGTGCGTCAATCCATGCTCGAAGACAACACCATGTGGTAATAACGCAGAATGTCATGTAATCAACACTCTTCCCGTAAGAACTATGATATGCGCATGCAAACCAGGATACAAAGGAAATGCGCTCATCGAATGTACACCATATTTAAGTATGTTATTTTATACAGTTATTTGGCATTATTTCTTAAAGATATCTTAAAGATAGGAATTGTATTAATATTTAAATAATTTTACAGCACCTACAACAAAATGCGTAGACGGCCAAGGAATCAATAGTAATGGCGACTGTGAGCCTTGCAACGCAAACGAAGGACGAACAGTCGACGGTCGTGGTCGTTGCGTGTGTGACTGGGACAAGGGCTACACACCGCGCGGAAACACTTGCGTTGCCATCGGGTGCCGCGCGGACGAGCAGTGCGACGACCAATCGCGCTGCATCAATGGCGCCTGCGTTAACGCATGCGAGGCGGAGCCCTGTGGCCAGCACACGACTTGCGATGTCATCGGACACCGCTCGCACTGCGCCTGCATCCCCGGCTACGTCGGCAACCCAAGGGTTCAATGTTACAATGCGACCACTCCCCAAGACAATTATAGAACTGATTTCCCACTTCCAGACATGCAGGTACAGTTAAGAAATTGTTACATTATACGATCGTCCATGAAATCTATGGCAAAATTGTAAAATATCAAAATCACAACCTAAAATGTGTTTTTGTAGGTTCACTGCCTGGCGGATGGAGTTCGAGTCAGTCTTAAGATCAAGGACTTTAACGGGGTGTTGTACGTGAAAGGCTACAGTAAGGACGAGAGGTGTAGACTGGTCGTGCATACTCCAGAAAATCAAGAGAGCACCGTGGACTTTACAGTCCACTTCGGCGATTGCGGTTTGGTCCATGTGAACGTAAGTGGTTTTTTTCAAGAGAATCTCTTTTATCTGTCTTTCTCGGTCCATCTTAAGAGGCGTTTCCATGCTTTGTCGTACTAATCTCATCAAATGTAAATTATATTTCGAACAATTTTGAATTTCCAGGGTCTGGCAAGCTTTGTGCTGGTGATGCAGATACATCCTACTTTGTTAACATCCAACGCTAAGGCATTCCACATCAAATGTATCTACCAAACGGGCGAACAGAACGTGACGTTGGCTTTCAACGTATCGATGCTGACAACAGCGGGCACGATAGCCAACACGGGTCCGCCGCCCACTTGCTCCATGAGAATCGTATCCAGATCTGGCGACGAAGTGAGCTCTGCCGAAATTGGAGAGAACCTCGTCTTACAAGTGGATGTTCAACCATCAAGTATGTAAAACAATGTTATTTAAAGAAATCTAAAAAGACTGGATTTTACGTTAGACTTATTAACGCACCTACTTCAACTTGATTCCTTGAAAGTTGCAAAGGTGTTAAAGCATCAATATGTATTCGTATACGACGTTGAGCTTTTATATTATCCTCGTTGTAACTGATTACGAAATACAAATCATTGTACACTTTTTAATATTTCGTATTCTTGCACAGGTATATACGGTGGGTTTGCACGAAGCTGTATAGCGAAGACGAGTGAAGCATCGACGAACATAGAAAACGAATACACCGTAACGGACGCGGACGGATGCGCTACGGACGCCGCGATCTTTGGAGAATGGGAAAGAAGCGAGGACGGAAGCGCTTTAAGGGCAGCTTTCAACGCCTTCAAGTTCCCAAGTAGCGATAATATTCGATTCCAATGTAATATACGTGTCTGCTTCGGAAAATGTCAACCGGTAAGATTTTTTATATTTTAATAAAGTTGTAATTATCTGTTAATTGAGAAAGCTTAAATGCGATTAAATCCATGCAAAGGCCATCATGCATATATAAACCAAACGTGGCGTACATGACCCCTGAACATTATTTTTTACGAACTTGATTGTTATTCGTCAGTTAAATTAAACAATGTATGCAAATTTCAGGTTAACTGTCGCGGATACGACGCTTTCGGAAAGCGTAGAAAACGAGAAGCAATCGATCCTAAGAATGGCCTTAACGGAAACGAAGGTCAATTCAGGGAGGAGGTGGTCGTCGAATCGAATCTGATATTGACGCTGGAAAGACGCGACCCGTCGCGAGTGGCCCGGCGGCGGGACGCTGGCAGCGATAACGGCGCGGGCGGCGCGTCCGGCGGCGAGGTGTGCGTGTCGGCCGCCGGGCTAGCCGTGGCGCTGGCGCTGACGGCGCTGCTGGCGCTGGTGGCCGTAGCCGCAGCCGTGGCGTGCTGGTTGGTGGCGTGGCGCCGCGCGCGGCCTCCACCCGCGCCGCTGCCGCACCCGCCTGACTTCCCCAACCCGCTGTTCCAACGCTGAGCAGCTCGCTAGTCGCGCGCCCCGCTCCTCCGCCGGCGCCGGGCGGTGTCGGCTCTTCTTTCCTCTCGGCTTCAATCTGTGCGCGCCGCCGGAGGACCGCCGGGCGAGGGCGCAGCGAGCGCCTCCCTCGCTCGCGCTCGCTGCGTCCTATCTAGAATTATTTTTATATTTTACTTTAACTCTTTAACATAGACTCGCCTCCTTCGAACTTTGTGATATTCATGATATAAATATTCGAAATCACCATACCTTTATGTAATATAACTATTGACTGTAGTTTGTAAGCAAATAATATTAATAAATAATAATGACAATACACGGTTGTTTTATTGTTTTATTAACTTTTATTCCGGTCTACACTAGAAAATTGGCTAGTAAATTCTAAAATACCTAATAACCTGGGAACTGGTCATGCCAAAAATTATATCCGTAAGCGAACGCAGCGTCACTGTTTACTGTTTAGTATTTACTGCTAGTATGTATTTTCTGTCTAGAAATTTTGCTATTTAAAATTTTACTGAACCAAAAAATGTATGTATGTCATGTCAATAAAGGTTGAAAGGATAATGGCTGACAAAAAACTGGCAACCGAGTGATGCGCTCGTCGCCACAATATGGAAGTGCGCAAATTTAACCGGAGCTAAGCTAACGAGTTAACTAAAACCGCGTATTGAGGTTCAGAGGCCGCCCGAGGAAGGTGCGCCGTCGGTCCGTCGCAGCCGAACAAGCCGGGCGAGCGGACGCAGCGCACATTACAAGGAAGCGGTCACTGGCAACGACGTGACGTCACCTACTGTTAGAAAAGACCAGCAAATCGCTTTTTACAACGAAAGCGATCTTTGTAAACAGTATAATGGCATCACACTAGAGAATACACTTCCAACCAATAGTGAAGTCTCGCGGTATATATGCTCGGCAACCAAAAAACTTTAATAGCGTGATTCAGAATCTGCATTATTTTTTATTATAATTGTTCATAAAACACCTAAAATATTTATGTTTCACGAATAATATTTAATGAGAAGTGTAAAAATCTGTTTTTTTTATTGTTTTTGCAGAGGAAATGAATTATTGAAAAATATTTTAATTTTACACGCCACTAGCCCCATCTGTTGTACGGTAAGGAGGACTAATACTTTTGGAAGCAACTTAATTTGTTGGACTTTCCAAATATTTCTAATAGATGACGCTCAGAGCAACATGTATCATACTTTTTTCTTTTCTTATATTAAATTTGTTTTGTTCTTAAATTAATTCAATAATGTGAGATAATTAAAAAAGTATTTAAAACTCATTTTAAATTTATTTCTAATTTCACAAAAAAAATAAAGTTTCGCAGTAAGGCCATCATTTACATAATTAAAACGATTAAAAAATCTTTGTACATAACTTATTCATTAATGCGTATGTATACATGGATGGATGGATGGATGTTTGTTAGAAGATATCTCCAAAACGACTCAACAGATTTCGATGAAAAGTGGCATAGATGACGAGCACAGTCAGAAAGAACACATAGGCTACCAGTTATTTATTTTTAATTCTGCGCAGACAGAGTCGAAAGCGACAGCTGCAAGCAAGCTAAGTCTGGAGTTCAAATCCAGGTTATTTTAACAGTTATGTGTAGTCATCTTATGTTTTCGAGAGTCTAGAAGAAACAGTATGGGTCGTTTGGCGTTCCGCGTTTCGCAACCAAACTTCATGTTTCTAACTATGTTGTCCATCTAGGATTAAACTGAAAATTCTTTAAATGATAAAAAATAATATACAGACAAATATTTAAAAAAATACATAATTAAATACTAGTAAGATATAGGCCATCATAAACTAGGCGGCCGTTGAAAAGGAAAGTTGTAAATTATACTGTGAACCAGCCGTACAATAATTTATGCCAATTTTGTAAACATTCACTGCGTTACATCTTTTCGCAGATAATAAAACTAGTTCATTATAAGTCCATTTTGACTATAGAATATATATTAATAGCATGTTTTGACTAGAATTTAAAACATCGAAATGATGTGATTATTAATAGATATACTAACTAACTAGTTCATAGTATTTAAGTCGATAGTTTTCGCCTAATCGTGTACGCCTGATACCAAAATCCCGTTTTAAATATATTGTTATCTTTTTTTTGTCGAAAATGATGACAGAGATGACGATATGTTTTATACAGAGATATTGATCTTAAAAACCAACGGTATGCAGTTACAGATAGAGATCTTACAAATTTATCGTTTTGCGTCTCAAAAAATGAGACAAGGAAAATTTAAAGATTTTTTTTGTAAAATTGAATGTTCTAAAGAAATGGGGACTTTGGATTCCCATTGCATACCACAACGCTATTCCAATATGCTCAACACGGCTCCGGTTGAGCGAAATTTCTACGCCCCCCCCCCCTTTTTACCATACCTTTAAGGTTTAACCCTTAACATGGTTACTTACGTGACACCGTGTGGCGCACCTGTGGCGCCCCCTTTCTGTACAGTCCTATCCTAGCTCCAATACTGGCTCTACAAAATGGCATAGCAAAAACCAATTTAAGTTATTGTTTTTTGAATTATACCATGGTCTAAAAATAAGTTGCTATATCTCTCTCTCTCCCTAGCTTGCATCCCACAAGGTGGTGGGGTCAGCTTTCCCAATCCGTCTCTTCCACTTCGCTCTGTCCATGGCATCTTCTTCTGAGACTTGGCACTCACTCATGTCTTGCTGTAAGTGTAAGTTGCTATCTCTATTTGTCAAATTATGTATGACATTGCCGTTAATATAACTATTATGTTAAAACTCGACCTAAGACATAATATGTTGTCATCTATATTGTTTTTTTTTACCGGGTAGAGATGGAATGGTACATGAGAAAGAGTGCAATGGTTTGGAGCGTGCAGTCCCTAGTGCTAATCTTTCAAAAAAGTATACATTAACTATGTAAAAATCACAATCTTAGATTTTTCTTATTCAGATATGAGACTGGAAATACGTTAAAAAAACTTTATAGAGACAATTTTACTAGTTGCTCGTTACTATTTACGTAATATGGCATATTCTCTTCGATACATTATGTAACTACATATTTCCGTAAATTTATTTTAGGACAGGAGTATATACGCCATTATATCAATAATAGCTGTTATTTGCATAAATGTTGTATGAATTTTCGCAAAATAAATGTTTGGGGCAATAACACGGTAATGAGGTGAAAATTAAAGTGATAATTAGTGTTGAACGACTTTGAAATTAGCGAATGATAATGGAGGGGACATGTTTATATATTTATTGAGCAACGTACACTAATGTTGTATTTGAATAACAATCATATTTGCTAGATTGTCGGTAATTCGACCCATGGCAGAAAAAATGAAACCAAGTTGCATTATTACTAGAACAAAATATGATATAATGCGGTAAGTAGCTTCTTTTATTTTCTTAAAATCGCTGATTGATAGCGCATAATATCAAAAATAAAACAAAAACAATTTAACGAACCTTACGTTCTTTTTAAAGAAGGTTAAATTTTCAATAATATCTAGGTAGAGTAAGTAATAATTTTGAATATACATAATATGTCTATGTGTACCATACACTTTCGGTAGCTTGATTAGTGTTAAAATTTATCATGTTACATTTCTTATAATAATTCATTTTGCAACATGCAGATGTGATGTGTTGCCGGAATTTCTTTAACGGTATATTACCATATTGTAATATGTATGTGAATACCATTGAGCGGCTAAATGTATTAGGTATGGGTATTAACCTCGTCGCAGGCGCAGAGCAACGTATCGCGGTCACCACGACCGGCGCATGCGCATACCCCCCTCTTCCTGTGCTCTCCCCACTCCGCACCAACAAAGTCACACTTTGTTTACCAATTGCTGCGATTGACGAGATAGTCGGTCGGTCGGCCATACCGACGTCGCTCGCCCGCGTTCGTTTATTATTCGCCACTCGCTAGTCGGTCGCAACGACGGCGACATCAATCGGCGCGTTATGACCCTGTGACGAGATAGCATGAGTAAAGCCGATACCTCGGCGGAAGCCGCCTTGTCGAGCGTGGCCGTCCACGTAAATCAATACAATGAGCCGGACGAGGAGCACTCCAAGCTGCTCGAGCCGCAGTCGCTGACACCGACCGTGACGCCATCTGGACAAATACGTAAAGTTAAGAGCTTCACCGATACACACAAAATCCGCGATGTAAGTGCCGCTTCTGGTGCGGCGTCCGCACGCTGCCTGCGCCCCTACGAACAAGTGACTCCGTACCCTGAAGGTTCTGAAAGTGGGACCAATCAATATGGAGCACCATCAGTACGATCCCTCGCGTCCATCGGCATGGGCTGCACAGACGGACGTAAAATGGTCATCAGAAGAGTGCCAACGTCCCCCACGGAGTTGTTCCACTTAGTACGTCCTCCTACGTAAGTAGTTGCGCGGATATTACATATTACATGTTGCTATTATTATTCAATTGTCTTAACCAACAACTGTCCCTGCATTCTGAACCAGACGTTAGCTCAAGACAAATACAAATATCCTTACATCGTCTTACATGCAGACCATGCGCTCACACAACTTTAGGTTTAATGCTAAAGTATCGTAGCAAAATTGTTGTGACTTTAATTCAGTGAATTGCCAGTTTGCATAACATAACCTAAAATTACCTGTCGCGTTGTTTTAGTGTTGTTAAAATAAACAATAGCCAGTCCGTCTTCTCAATGAAATAAAAACAATCAATTGATTTTTCCAAACATGTAACACATAATTATAAGCACAATCTGAAGTTATTTTTACAATTATAGGTGTACCAAAACTAAGTATCATTATTATTTCCACCTCACTTATGAACTGAATGAATGACGGTATGGCAAAAATAATAATTTCTCTACAATCATAATGAAACGGTTAGTCAAGTAAGTCGCTACGTAAATTTTAAAACTAAGGAGTGTACATTACATATTTTTAAAACAAATCGAACGGTCAGCCTTGAAAAAACACGATCGCTTGTAACATGATCGATATGAGATAATAAATACTAAAACTAATAATGTGTAGTAAAATTATACTAGTTATCTTTTCAACGTTTGATTATTCAATAAATAATAATAATTGATTCGGTATAAAATGTTTCAATATACTTTTATAAAAAAAATAAGTGGAGAATAAATAGCAAAAGTACCGAAATTATAAGAAAGTTGTGATTTAAATTTTGCTCTTGCTGAATGAGCAAAATTGTCCATCGGTTATTTTATTTGTAAATATGTTCTATTTTAAACTAATGTGTTAAGGATGTGGAAATGGCTGCGAGTCGAAGCAATAATTTTTTACTTGCACAAGGGAACTGTTAAATCGTCAGTCGTGACAAAGGACGAGCAAATTTGCCACCGGAAAAGTAGGATGAGGGTCCGTTCGGCCACTGCTATGCATACTTTATAAGACTAGCTGTTGCCAGCGACTCCGTCCATGCAATGTTATACATCTTTGCCAAATTACAGTGAGATCTATGCAGCAGTTCTAGAAATACCTTCTAACAAACATCCAAACATTCGCATTTATATTATGAAGATTTTAATGGACCAAAAACTTTTGTAATCATTATTAAATTATAATTGCCCCGCTCCATATTTAGTTTTTACTGTGCTGGCAAAACTGAGAATTGTACAGTTCAAATTAAGCATCTGTAGCGTGCTTTAATTTAAGTAGTACGAATTATCTTACTAATACAACTTACATTTTGTCAGTTGCAATTGTTAGTTGTTAGCATTACTTGCGTAATTATAAAACTTACTACACTCAGAGTCAATGTAGACTTCTTCTATTCTACTAATCCTTTGGTAACAATAATATAAGTGCAGCAATAACTCTGAAACACGGAAAACTCATTCTAATTCTAAAGACGAAGAACTCGAATGATTTTAAAGCATCCATAAAAATAATTTGTTTAAACAATATTTGTACTCTACTTGTACATCTGTTTGAAGAAGTTATTTAAATTAATCTACGTCTAGACATCTTTTGTTATTTGAAAAACTCACGTTTATTGATTTGTGTCAGTAGTATAAAGGCTATAAAATATTTATTTACATCCTTATTTCTATGAATACATAAACTCTTAAACCTGTGATATAAAATAAAATTTAAAAAAAAAAACCGAATAATTAACTAAAATATGTTAATAAAAGGAGTCCCTTTAGGCAAGGTCCCGAAGATACTGGCAGCGTTCCCCCTCTGTACAGCTAAACTAATTCTTTCTTTCTTTTGTTATTTAATTAACTCAGTTTTTAGTTATAACTACAGTACCTACAAGATAAAGAATGTTTCAAATGACAGTTACCTTTTCACTAGTCTCTTGGCTTCGAGGTGTCTATTTATCTGCAGTTCGTATTACAATAAAACTGCATAACCAGAGCGAGAAACTGATTCCCACATTTGTATTTCGCATTTGAAATTAAAATGAAGACCTATAGAGTGATTAGACACGCCTAGTAAGTACACTAGTAACATCTAAGTTTATCCGAAGCAAACGTTGGATAAATCAAATCTTTACTCTTTATATTTAAAGAAAAAAAACATTACTTATTAATTTATTACAAATTACAATCCTGTCATCTTTGACTAACCTTAGTTAATAAATCCGGGAAATAATAACAACCACCTTTGGGATAAATATTGGCAAATAATGTCTATTCCACTTTGTATTCTATGACATCATGCTTCATATCCATTGAATATTTGCATGTATTTAGTATGCATTCAATAATAGAAGACCAGAGCTTATCCACTGTCCTGGTAAATATTACTTTAACTCTATTTAGAAGACGTATTCATATGTAAAAATGTGGTTGAATCATTAGTGGACATTATTATAAGTCTTTACAACTGGACATATGTAGATTACATTGTAAATTGGTTATTAGTATGCACTCTGACACTGCTAGTTCCACGAATGTTCTCGAAGCATGCAAAATTCTCTTTATAATATGGCTTATATTTTCCGTTTTTCTTCCCTTTTAAGATAGTATCCTATTTTCGGATATTGAAGCGATTATGTCCAGAATTATATTGTGCATTATTAATTGAAAATACATTTTAAAATTAATAACGTTAGTGCTTGCATAAATATCGAAATGCGTGTAGTAGCATAAACGTTGTTTCCATTTTTACATAAGAAGCGGATAATAATAGATTGTCCTTGTTTCTTGACGACATTTTGATGTAAGGCACGAAACCAAGACTGATCTAATATTTTTACGTTATTTAGCAGTTATTAAATCTTACTAATTTTATAAATGCGAATGTATAGATGGATGGATGAATGTTTGTTACAAGGTACGAAATCTGCCACAGATGTAGAACATAGCCTGGAAGAATATAAGGCTGCTAATTCAGTTTTTTTTTTAATCCCGCACGGAAGGAGTCTGGGGCGACATCTAGTCTATTCATAAAAGTAATCTATGGTAAAAAAAATTGAAGATTGAATAGCACAAAATATTAAACATTGTATTGTTACAATGTTAACGACGATGGCTAAACTAGCCTTGTGCCAGATCACTTGTCCTAATTAGTTTTTTTATATTTTTGAACACTTGCTTTCGAAATAAACGCTATTTGCAAAATTAGTGGAACAAAAAATAATTAAATTGAAAGATATTTGTATAAAAATATCAGAAATTCCTTTTCATCAGAAAAGATTTCCTTTGCAAATTATTTTCTATTATTTTTAACGATTTGGCAGATTTCCTAATTATGCCCGTCTGATGATGATTGACAGACTCTACCAAGTATTTAAAATTATAATTTTCATTATTGACAAAGACTATAGAAGTAAAATGAAACATCGAATATTAATAGACCATTATATTCATCGACCAGTCTTAATATTTTATCGATAATTATATGATGTACCAATTTTCTTATACAACATTCCCAATTATGCTTTTTCGTCTAACAAGTACATCATTAGAGCGTACACTATTACCTTGTTATTAAGTTTTTAACGCGCTAGTGAGAAGTATGAGTAATTTATACCAACGCCGTTTACATAGTTAAAGATTTTAGTACGATACTTCGATTTCATTCATATATTTTTCTTGAAAATACTTAATAAAATGACGTATAATTTAAAAACCTTATTTGTTGGTATTGTAGTAACGTACCGGATCATTTTAAATCTGTGCGATTAACTACAATAGGTGTATTGTTTTACAATCAACATGTGGTTAGTGTACTATCGTCAATAATTAAAAGCGGTATCTATAAAACAAAACCTAATAACAATGATGTATTTATACCTATATCTACTATAATAATCGTACTAATATTATAAATGCGACCGTTTAGATGTATGGATGTTTATTAGAAGTTATGCCAAACAGCTCTACGGATCTCGATAAAATTTGGCACAGATGTAGAGCAAAGTCTGGAAGAACACAGACTATTTTTTAAAGTCCTCGCGGAAGGAGTAGCAGGCAATAGCTGTATTAGTACAAATAGAAGTTCGAGCCATTATATAGAACACTTTATGTCCTAGTAAATAGAAGTTAAAAATGCCTATTACCATGTATGCCTATGCCCACTACCTACAAAAGTTTGCATACGATTTTGTTATAGATACCTAGATAATCAGTGTTTGATTATTTTATGTCATTTTGAGCATAATTCTATAAATATAACTCTTGTGAGTTTCAAATGATTCACACATGTCATTCTATTTCGCCGACGAGAATGCAATGGGATTTAGTTGCATGAATTGTGAAACGATAAACATACAATTCTTAGACGATCCTTAAATCCTAGCTTAGTTGTGGGATTTGGTCGAAATGACCTTGATGTTGGCGGCCGATAACGTTGCATGTTTTTATCTGCTCCCGCGTATCAAAATTCAGAAACACAATTGATCGTGCGCTAGCTCTTATCACTGCCTATTTGATAATGATTTTAAAAAACGTTTACATACTTACCCGTTGACAGGTAAGGATTACCCGCCGTCCCAATAATACTAAAACATTTATTCACCTGCATGAGATAGGTAATAGACTACTTTATCTTTTTTTCTAATCATAATAGACGAGTAATGCAAGTAATATGCATTAAAATCTTGAGTCATATTTATCCCTACCGTCTCTACCTAAAAAAGAAGGTACCTGAATTAAATTTGTAAAGACAATATAATGGCTAATTCTTGGTGCCTGCACATCTGATATCCAATAGAACATTTCAGTATGTATGTAAGTGGTAAATTCAATCAAACTTACCTTTGTCGTCCTAATAGCAGCTACAAACTGAATAAAATCGTCTTAATTCTATCTAAATTATTTCGTACGATAACAATCATCAAATCAATAGTTAATGACTCTAAATGACAATAATAGCATACAATACGTGATCTGAAAGACTGGAAAAAGACAATGACATTTTAGAAGGAGGCTAAAAAATGAACAGATAATTGACGTTTGAATTTCCGGTTACTTGACGAGAAGAAATACATTGGTCTATGAAGTACTCCTTCAAAACGGTTTGTCGCGACAATTTTTATTATAAAATACCGCTCCTCTTTGTTTTATTTAACATACAAACACAAAATTCAAGGCTAACGACAAGCATGTCCAAAGAATATGTGAATTAAAATTAATATGTATTAAAACGTCGCACATTTGAAAAAATACTTAAGGAACATATCACAATATTTTTTATTAGTAATGCAGTGTACAGCCGTATATAAAACTAACATAAATCACAGTTAAATACAACAATTGCATACAAAATGAATATAGAGCTAGACGAAGCAGTCATTAAGAGCGACAGACATTAATCTGCTAAGCTTTACGACCTTCCTTTAATCTAAAACATGTAACGGACATCCATCTTAATCCAAACAACTTTCAGTGCTTATCAAAGTCTATTTGCGTATATACGTGTATAGACAAGATGCGGAATTTTACACTATATATTAATTACGTAATATCCATAATCTATTTACAGCTGCTCTTTACATATTACAAGTCTAGCTGCCGCCCGCTACTCGGTCCGCGCGCATTTAAAAATGACTTAAAAAACAAAAGAGCCAGACTATGTTCCAAATTTCATCGAGATCCGTTGAGTAATTCTGATATCGTCAAACAAACATCCATCCATCCAAAAATTCGAATTTATAATATTAATTAATAGTAAGGTAAAAAATATATATCTACAGTATCACTATTTGTATGTTTCTAGACAAATATTTACGCGCTTGTCACTTAATTAACGGTTGATTAATTTTCACCATAGAAATTTATCGCTGAAGGCGCCATTCAATTCTTTTAGTTAGACTTCGTCTGAACCCAGCACACTCGGCTTTAAAGTTAGCTACAATATGTTACGGCTTTAGAAACCTAATGTGACTAATTGTAGTAGACAGACATTTCTAATTTCCATTTAGAGATTTCATATCGCACCACTTTAGCTTCTTCTCTATCTATATATAATTATATGTACTTATCGTTTGTGGGTTTATTCGGGGACGTGACAAAACTGTCACTTTTTATTTATATAATCAAGATGAATTTTTATTATAATTTTTATTCATTATTTAATCAATGAGTGACATCATTGTTAAATATTGAAAGTATCAAAACAAAACGATCGGAAATACTTATCTTTATATATTATTTTCATTCTTAAAAAAATGATAAAAAGATATCTCGTAACATGCTACCGTTCTATCCCACAGTGTAAATTTAAAAATTAATGCCAACTTCAATTTCATTACAATCCATTTTATTCCATACTCAAGGTAGTTTTGGGTAACTCAAAATTGGTAAAATAGTTTTCACCACAACATAAACACCTTAAAAATATAAATATATATAAAATCACCAAGACCCAAGGCATCACTGTCAAGTTATGGCTGTAAAAAATACTTTTATATTAGAAAAAAAACAAATAGAAAATTTACGTTAAAAATACTGCTAAAATATTTTTAAAATAAATATAATTTAAATCGCATTCACTTATAATATTGTCTCAGTTTGTATCTGATAAATCTTGACAGCTCAGCCACGATGTTATATTTTCTAATCTTCCATGAAAACGTCAACCACTTAATATTATTTCAAACATTTGCACTTGAATTTTAACGATATCGCGTTATCTACCAATTTAAATAAGATAAACAAATGTCAACGTAACGTACATTTTTATATTCATAATAAATAAATAAATATTAAATTGTAACAAATTTCTCGATTTACTGTGAAATCCCACTCTTGAAACGCTTACAAAGACATATTTCCATCCTTCTCATTTTCATAAAAAAAGCTGTGATAACAATATGTTTTCGTATCGAAGTTTCGTAAATGCAAAGTTAACAATACACATACATCAGTATCTAGTTCCACAAAGCTTAAACGAAGCTACCAAGTTACTTACGAATGGTCTTGGTTGGCTGAACAGTAGTTTATCACTGAATTACGGCGTACATAACGGTGTTCGCCAGACCAGGCCATCACACAGGACGTCACACGTCAATACCACACCCAGTTTAAGTTTTCTTAAACATTGCATTTAATTTTATTGTGTAAAAGACTTACACATTAAAGCCCGCTGGATAGATGATAGATGGTCGATACCATCAGTTTAAACTGTACAGTTAAAGCGAATTTATGTAGAAAAAATTTAAAATGTACAGCTCTCAGTTTTGCACTTTTTTACAGTTAAAACTATTCATCTAAAACTAAATGTGTGGGCTTTAAATAATATTCGTAAGGGAAAAGTAATAAACGATATCCAACTTATTTTCCTAAGATTTAAAAACCAATAGTAACTCATTATAATTATTCAAACAAATAGTACTGAAAGAAAGGAAAAACAATAATGACGGTATATAAAACATAATCGTACGTTTACTTCTAGTTATCTTAGTTTGTTCCAAGGTTATTTATGAAGTTTAGAATAGATTATCCAATGTGACGTACATTATGAGAAAAATAATTTATATAATCGTTGTATTATACATACATTGTACAATTAATTACAATAGTACCTGGATGACCGAGCTTTGCTCGGTATTTTTTTTTTTTAAATTGTGTTTTTTGAAAATTGTATTTAAGTACGAATTACTAATAAAATTATGAAATATGAATAATATTTTTCGATCTTACCGATAGAAAATGACTTACATCCTTTGTACATTTACATGAAAAACAAGGTTTAAATATTATTTACAAGTGTTTAAAATATCACTTATACTATTAACAATACTCATTGCATGCTACTCTAATAAAAAACTGATAGTGAGAAAATCTTCCTAAAGAGAGCAATAAGCTTTTTGGTTTCTAAAAGTAATCATCCAACATACTCTACATTTACGTGGTAATAAGAGGGAAGTAGACAATTTAAATCAGAATTATATTTAATCGTCGATCTCTTGAATAATTTACCATCGTGATCAGATTCATTATTGGTAACTAAACATTGAAAGAACAAAGGACTTCTTTAAATCTCACTCACTGTCGGCAAGCCCTTATCCCTCCGGAGGATCTGCATAGTGTGTTATGCTCTTATTGCTCTTTCGATTTTTGTATTGTAAAGGTATATCATTGCAAACTGTTCGTAGACCTCCTGATGAAGACACCGCATCACACGAGAGCGACTGTGATGAAGAGGAAGAGGACGATGAGACGGTGCACCTGAAGCCACGCCGGCCCTTCTGGGCCAATAAGATACAATTCGTGCTCGCCTGCGTCGGTTACTCCGTCGGCCTCGGAAACGTATGGCGCTTCCCATATCTTTGCTACAAAAGTGGTGGTGGTAAGATATATAAATTAATGAACTTCTAAATGAGTATACATAAATATTAAAACTTAAGTAATTTAAAATCTAATTCATGTCTAGGTACAGTTCTTAACTTATATGCTAAGCAATTTGGTTAAAGCGAAATTAACGAAAGCGAAACAGATATTTATAGAAAAAACATATCTGTATTATGTCATTTATTATAAAGATAAATGTAATTATTGTTTTAATCATTAATTCAGTTTTAGATATGAATAATTATAAAATATCTTTAAAGTAATATTTAAGGAACATTTACAACGCTTACCAACAAGAACACTACGTATGGTAGAGCTAAAAGCACAGTTGCGTCAGTAGCAAGGGGCGTTTAATTGTAATACATCAATGGCATACTAATACCATATAGAATTAGAAAAGTAATTCGTAACGTCTTCTAAAGTAGACTTTTGCGAAGGAGTGGGTTATCAGATAGAGTCGAGGACGTTTATTACTTACCCATTTCGGTAAAACGTTTGTAGCTTTGCTAATAGGTCGAAAATTCGTCATAGCATACATATGAACAAGGCTATCTGAACCGGTGGGCATAAGTCAAACTAAATTATGACAGCTCACTAGCGCCTCTTTGTATTGTCAAAAATGTCACAAGATCCACCGCATTCTGTAGATACTGTTAATTTCTGAGACCTAAGTCACCGTTTCAAATATATTGTTATCTCTGTTTTGTCAAAGATAACGACAGGGATGACGATATGTTTTATACATAGATTTTGGTATCAGAAACCCACAGTTATAGTAACTGTAGTACAATATTCGATCCTAATTGTGAACTACATGGTCCAAGTTTTTTTACTCTATTGACCATGTATTACGTTACAAGTTTATTTCATGTTAAATAGTTCGATACGTGACAGTGTACTTAATCAAAATGTAACATACAATCAATAACAGTAGAGTCAGCGGCCACACCTACAACTTTTGAGATATTGTCGTGATAGATAAATTCACAACAATTAATATTCAGATCGTAACAAAGCATGTTTACGTCGTTTTGCATAAATGTGATACATAATTTGACACGACTTGACGGAATTCGCTAACATGTTAATAGCGAATACAAGTGTTCTTAATAAATCGTGACAATATTATTAGTGATATATATTGTCAAAAAGCTGCTTTACATTATATCTTACTCTTGCTAATATTATAAATGGGAATGTTTAGATGGATGGATGTATGTTTGAAGGTATCTCCGGAACGTCTCAACGGATCTCGATGATGACATACATATAGAATGTCTGGAATAACACATAGGGTACTAATTATGTATTTTGTTAATTACGCGCGGAAGTAGTCGCCAGCGATCACTATTCTATAATATATACAATAAGTTTATAATACATAGCACTAAACTAAGCGGCCGATATTAGATATAACTAGCATTTTCCGCATCGATAGCATTTTATCAATTATATATTATATACCAAACATTGTGATAAACGTGAAACTGTAAATAACTCTTTGAAATTAACCGGCATTATATTTATTTTGCAAAAAAATAAATTATTGCACACTTCCCTAATTACGACTAAATAATCATTCACGACTATAACTAGGAAGGCAAAAGATTAATTACAACTACGTTCCTAGTACACTACTATCGCTTCTTCTAAATCCATATTGTCTTTGCATAAATGTTGTCGATTACGTTGATTAGAACCGATATTACCAAAACCGATAATTAACAAATGTCTTGATAGTATAAGATAGATATAAAAATATTGTATCTACATTTCTAATGTAGAGTAATACAAATACTGCTTCACGAGTTCCTAAGAATACGAGCGAATATGGACTCACAGAATCTAAAGAACTGTCGTGCATCTCGTCTCAGTGTCAATGGAGAGAAGTGCCGCGAAGTAGAATCTGCAAGGCGATACGTCACGCCGCCGCTGCCGTCTCGCTCGCCTCCACTCGAGATATCAAATGATTTATTGCTTTGATTTGTTGATACGTCATTAATTTAAGTACACAAATATAGAAATGGAACCGATACCAATAGTAACGTTGCTTTATCGCGAAAGTATTTTAAAACCATAGATATTTGCGATTAACGATAAAAAAAGGTTGCATAAATCCATTGATTGGACGGTCACGCGGTGTGACTAACATCTCTGAGAATATGATGGCATTAGATTTATTCACGATATGTGCTAAGCCAATAATTCATGTTACTTCCTACGCAACTCCGGATGTCCGATGACGTTTAAAAATACTACAAACATGGTCTTATTCATTGGCACAAAGCATTGTTGCAAATATGAATTCGTTTAAATAAACATTAGTCATTTCTTAACTAACTAGTAAGTTATACCTATTACGTATTTATGAGTAAAACCGCTAAAGATATAAATTACGATTAGATTAAACAATATTTGTTATCGATTGTATTATTTTTTTTATATTCTAACCACAAATTCTGTGTTATGCAAAATATTGCACACGTTCCATATCATGCCGTCTCTGTCTTTCCTATTCAAATATCACCTTGCTCACAAGGCACAAGTCACAACTAAACTGGCGAATCACAAAGCGTCTCGAATGACTGCAACACGCGCCTAAATAATTTAGTAAACGCCGGCTTAATTACGGCAGTTCCTGTAGGTCAATTCGTTGATATGAAGGATACAATTGGTCTTGTAATTACGCTATTACAACGATCAAGAGCAATGTCATATTTAGCTAGAACACTCATACAAGACAAACAATAACAAACAAAATAACAACCTCAATTACAAAAACTAGCCTCTATTTCAATATTAAGCACATCTTAAAGTAGTTCCTAGATTACTATATAAAAGTAATCATTAAGTCGTTGAAATAAACGAATCCGGTACTGTATAGATATTATTCATATAGTCTCTTACGTCCTTAAAACCGGAATGCAGAAATAAACGACGAGGTCCTTCAAAACGAACTCTTCCGAGATAGGTTCTTACTACAGCTTTAATTATTGTGGTATATCGCGGATGAATTAAATTCCATCATTAACCGTTGGTTTCTGAGATCACAATCCCTGCAAACATATAATCATCCCTATCATTATCTTTGACAAAACAGAGATAACGATATGTTTTAAACGGGGATTTTGGTCTCCGAAACCCTGTTGGTAAAGTATATCTTCATAAAATGCTATGACGTATAATTTATAAAAATATATTTATCGTTGTATTTCAGGTGCTTTCCTGATACCTTACTTCATAATACTGTTAGTGTGCGGAGTTCCCATGCTCTTTATGGAACTAGCTGTGGGTCAGTACACAGCGCACGGTCCCATCGGCGCATTGTCACAAATATGTCCACTGTTTAAAGGTAATTTGAACACCGTCTATCACTTATCATATACCACGCCCTATTCTTGGTATATTTATTGTAAGTAATAAAGAATTAAAGATAACCAAACGGCTGTCTGGGTAAAAAGAATTATTATTCAGGAACTGCAAAGAAAACTTGATCAATACAATTTCGAAGGTTTATCGTAATTCGGTTTTGTACTATTTAACGTTATCGTGTTATGACATCACTTCTCAAAATGGGTTTTTTCATATTATGATGGATGCAAGTATTAAAATGATAATCTAGTGCAATAAAGTGACAACATTTGTATTGGAAAATGATTTGCCCTCAAAGTAACATTTGATAATTTCCAGGTGCCGGACTGGCGAGCGTGGTGATCTCTTTTCTAATGTCCACGTACTACGCGGTAATAATAGCATGGGCTATCTATTATTTCTTCACGTCGTTCAAATCTGAAGTGCCATGGGCGAGCTGTTCTAACCGATGGAATACAGCGCAATGTTGGGTGCCATTCCACAACCACACCAAACCCAACGGATCTCAAACGCCTACTGAGCAGTTTTTCGAGTAAGTCTTTAATTAAATTATTGGATTTAAATATATTAAAATAATTGAATAGGGAAAAATGACATTTTACCTGGGATATATGGTTTGCAAAATGCCAATTCACTTTTCAAGATACAATAACTTATTAACTTACTTAACTAGGACGATTAAAGCATAGCTTGAATATAAAATCTGTACTAAATAGATGAATGTTTTAACTGAGATAAAGATTGTTACTATAAGCAAAATCAATACGTAAGAGACACTATTGCACACTTTTATCTTTTTATTTAATTTTCCAGAAAAAAAGTGTTAAACATAAGCGACGGCATTGAATTTCCCGGTGGAATGCGATGGGAACTGGCGGCGTGTTTAGTATGCGCGTGGGTGTTGGTGTACTTCGCACTTTGGAAAAGTATCAAATCATCTGCAAAAGTACGTTACATAACCACGACGTTGCCGTTCCTCTTGATCATCGTGTTCCTAGGACGATCATTAACATTGGACGGAGCGGACAAAGGGCTAAGGTTCTTCTTCAAGCCGGACTGGGAACTTCTCAAGCAGTCTAGGCCCTGGGTGAATGCAGCTTCGCAAATTTTCAATTCAATTGGCATTGCCTTTGGCTCTATGATTATGTTCGCGTCGTACAATCGCTTCGACAACAACTTCTTGCACGATACTGTAGCCGTTTCGCTGGTAAACGCAGTGACAAGTCTTATTGTGGGCATATTCACATTCGCCACCATTGGAAATATTGCATTCGAACAGAACACCAGCGTAAAAGACGTCATTGCTGATAGTAAGTAATCACGTTACAAAAGTTTAACGTTATATAATATTTTTAAATTTTTATTTAATTCTTTCTTTGTTTTTCAGGCCCTGGTTTACTCTTCGTCGTATATCCACAAGCTATAGCCAAAATGCCAGCGTCTCAATTATGGGCTGTTTTATTCTTCTTTATGTTCCTATGTCTAGGTCTTAACAGTCAGGTAATCACTTATTTTTTGTCTCATTTTTAGACTTATTTTTGTTTTTAAGACTCAATTGAGGTTAAGAATTTTATTTCATTCCAGTTCGCAATAGTCGAAGTGGTGGTGACGTCGATACAAGATGGTTTCCCCGATATGATACGAAAGAGACTGGTGTATCACGAACTGCTAGTTCTTTGCGTATGCATGGTCTCCTTAATATTTGGTATACCGCATATAATACGAAGCGGTATATACGTGTTCCAGCTGATGGACTATTATGCAGCTTCGCTCAGTATTACATACCTGGCTTTCTTCGAAGTGGTCGCCATTGCATGGTTCTATGGTGTGGGTAGACTTTCGAGGAACATTAAGCAGATGACAGGTAAATAAATTCATTTTTAATAAATTTTTCTTATATAAGGTGGCAAAATAGAAAGCAGCATCTAAATATGCCTAAATAGGGAAAGAACCGCTGCCCATAGACATTCTCATTTGCACATACTTTGCCTCAATTTATTCAACGTAAGAGGGTACGCACACAAAGAGGACATTTCCCCTTCCCATACGTCCTCGTAAAATTAGGCTTCCGGCGCGCACACTCGTCAGAGGAAACGCGAAATTACTTCCATTTGACTTCTGTCTTCTGTGTGGTCTTGGTACTTCACTGGGTGAGCTGGCCCATTCGTGCAACAGAATGTTAATGTTGCTGCGTCAACCACTTTTAATTCCATTTACATGAAAAATCTTAACTTAGTACATCGTTTAACAGTAAAGTGTTATATTGCCACAATTGGCTATTGCTACTTTTAAGTAGTTATTAAAATAATATGAACCTATGTAAAAATTATATCACAAAAAACACTATCTGATACATTGGCTGCACCGACATAATGAATGCGTTTTTATATTTAAACAAACTTACCTGATTAAGATTTTATCAGGGCGATGAAGAGTACTAAGAAAAATTGCTTGAGTATTTTTATCAGGGCTTAACATAAGCTTAAAATATTTTCCAACACAATACCAAATACAATGAAAACAAGTTTTTTCTTGATATATGTGGATATAGTTATTATTTATACTGTATGTCATAAATCATCAGGGAACGTTTTTATTTAGTTGTATTTAGTCTCGGATTTTAAATGTATTTGCGTACATATTGTGTCTCCATTGTTCGTCACACGGCTTTGTTTGAGTACACAATTTATATCGGACATCCGCTCTGAACATATAAAAAAATTATCAACTTATCTTCTTCATTCGTATTGTTAAAGCTATCTCCTTATCACAATGCTCATCATAATGTTAACGATATGGCCTAAAATTTCACTCAGTTTTAATGAAATAAAATTGCAAACAAATCATACTAAAATTTATTAATTACGATATCATATAATAACATCATTTTTAATTATTCAATAATACTACGAACTGATAACATTTAACTGTATCTTAATTTGTTTTCGACAAAACAATTTTGAAGATGCTGTGAATAACCTAAAGCGGAGTCGTCTCGCGTGTCCGTAACTATCATAAAAGTAAGGTCACCTCTTAAACCCGTTATCCGATACCTACGCTTACTCGTAATAAAAAAAATGTTGCCCATTTCCGTTCGGCTTCGGCTTCAAGTACGATTATTGCTAAAGGGCGCGGAGTGTGATCTGGCTTCTGCCAATTGGGACAGTGCAATAATGTTAAAAATGTTACATTACGTACGTTAATGTTTGCAGGTCGTTGTCCGTCGCTGTACTTCCGTTTCTGCTGGCTGGTGGCGTCGCCGGCGCTGCTGCTGGCGCTGTGGGTGGCCAGCCTGGTGGACTACACGCCGCCCAGCTACCGCCAGTACCCGTACCCGGCGTGGGCGCAGGTCCTCGGCTGGACAATAGCCTCGCTCTCCTTACTCTGCATCCCGGTCTACGCTGTCGTCGTTATCGTTAGGTCGCCCGGCAACTCTTGGAGAGAGGTATGGGTGTTAGTTTAAAAAATGACGCAGGCTAACCCTGCATAAGCAGTTCTGCAACACCTGTAAAAAACTTAGTTTTTTCAAACAGAAATACGATTGTATGTTTTTCTTGCATGGTGTATTTTTGATATTTTTATTGATTGACTATTGTTATATTGAACTTAATATCGATCGTTTCAATTTCATTTCAGAAATTTCGCAATTCAATACGACCGACGTTTATATGTGACTGCGGCATCAACGGTTGTGACATTTGCTGCTCGGATTCGGAGCCGCCTGACGACAAAACAACAATCAACTAGTCCATTATTTACACAATTTATTTTTAGTATTTAGCTATAATAACATACTCGCTACACCTAACTACTGAGAGAGTACTCACCTCACCTTCCCACTTAGCGATATCAAAAGCAAACAAGACAAAAAGATAATAAGACGAGACATTCTTCCATCATAATTATCATTAATTTACAAACAAACGTACTCGACCTAAAACTTATGTTCTTGTAATAGTAACATAGTTTTCTATACTCGAATTCAATGGGTTATAGATATTTCAAGTACAAACAGATCTGTTGATCACGTGTTGGGAACATGCTAGTTATGTACATGTGTATACAATGTGAACAATATTATACAAGGTAATATTAGGTACAATTCTACTAAAATAATTTCCTCAGATAACTTACAGCGACACAAGGAAAGGACAAAACGAAAACTGACGATGTCAATCAACTTGTTTAAAATTCATTGCAAATACCAGTGACTTTGTGAAAAGCATAGTTTTTAATTTATTTTATTAGTGTGGGAATAACTTACATGTCCTTATCGATGTTACCATTGAAAATCTTAAAGATATTTTACCACATTCTTTCTTCTTAAAAAAGATATAACTTTATTAACTAATAGCCGATAGGTATACGATATATAATTATATTTATTTGTATATCAATTCGAATATTTTAACCTTGACTTCCCCATTGCTATTTTTCGTAGAAAATACCTACATTATGTAACTAAAATAATAACATTTGATGTCTACCCTGTATTTAATACAATTCATGTTTTGTTTCAGAAACAAATTATTTTTTATTCATAAAAATATTAAATAGACTTATTAGTAAACTGCCAATGTTTATAAAATGATAAAACTTAACATCTGTGATGAAAACATTCCATTACTAAGATTGTGTTTATATACGAATAGATATATTAATAGTAAATAAGTATTTATTCTTAGTAAATTAACACACAACTTACTGAGTGTAATTTTAAAAATCCCCGCTGAAAACCAGTACATAGTTTTTATTCCTTTAATTTCTATTGTTAACATTTTTTCCTGTTTTATTTTAATTTAAATACCAGTGTCTGTAATAAACTAAATTTAGTTATATTAGTTAGTTACTTTCAACTTATATTGCATATTAAAAGTACATTACAGTTAAATATTAACTTGTAAAATCATGAAAGATATTTAATCTATTTAGTGTAAATATTTTGAACATGTAAATACGAAAGTGTGAAACAGATTGGAATCTAAGAATAATAAAGAAATACATAAAATAATTATAAATGTTTTATTTACCTTTATTGCTTTTATTATTTTTTTATAATAGATTATAAAGAAAATGTTACTATTATATTTCATTTTCTCTCCTTGCAAATGTAAATATATGTGTAAATAAAGACTATAGAGTACAGAAAATACATTTTCACAGTCAAGGCCTTAGCTGATTATTTTTAAGATGATTATTAAATCACCCTGTTTTTAACTCAACAATGCATACAAGGTGATCTAATAATCTATCCTTAAAATGTTCAGCTGCTGTATAGTATTTGAACTTGAACACCTAAAATTATCTAAAAGCCTTTATAAGATCAACTTTACATTAGCAATACTAAGGTGGATTTCCTATATTAAAACATTAATTCAAAAACAGATTGATAATTTTTATAAAGAAAATGAGAGATTATACATTCTATTAAATATGACTATTCCATTTTCTTGTTATCCATTATCTAAAAGGCCCCATTATAACTTTATTGCAATATTCTCTATAAACACTAAATATTAGTAAGGTACTAATAAAATATTAATACAACAGAAATCTCCTTGAACCATTTAATCACATTTTTTTCTTTTTCTTTTTATGATTGAGTGGTGCTTTTTCTACTTCTTCCTCATTTTCACTGTTTGAATCTTCTCCACCTACTTCTGTAAATATGTAGACAATATATCAGTTAGTAATTTTTTTTCTTGTTCTTGATAGATAATGCTTTAGTTTATGCGGTTCCATATTACATTCCATCAGTCAAGATAGAATCAATTTTGAGATGAAGCAATAATACCAAATATGAAGATCCTAAGTTCTAAGATTATAATAAATTGTAGTCTTTGAAGTATTTCTTAAAAGAAAAAATGTTTCACTATTTTTAATTCCTTGTTTCAAGAAGGATCGTCTAGCTATGAAAATTATAACATTTGTAATTGATTAGTAAATAGCTTATTTTTTTAAAAACTTTGTTACCAATATCACCACTGTCTTCTATAAGTTTTGTTAAAGCTTCATTAACTTTAAGCCTAAATTCATTCAACGATTTGTACAACAGATCAGGATCAGAAATAGTTTCCTCCAAAACAGTATCCATGTTTTTACCCTTCTCGGATATAACGCATTTAAGGTTGTGAATCATTTTTACTGTAAAAACGAATTTAATTTAAGATAGATAATATTTCGACGAGGGAAAAATTGTTTTATAGGTTATGTTTTCACATTTTCATTTTTTTTCAATGCGCAAAATTCAGCAAAAGACAAAACATCTTACAGCCATGTTTTATGAAATGTCAAATTAAATTGATAAATTTCCTTGGAATTTAGAATACCAAATTAATTCATTCGTTATTTACGATTATTTATCAGTTGTTTTATTAAAAAAAATAGTAGTTGTATGTTATATAAATTAAATATTGAATATTCTAAAAACTTATTGTTGATCGCAATGGAAAACGGATCTATGCATAATATATCAATTTGTCTTAGAGTTAAAAAAAAGTTAAAATCAGCTGACATTGACAAATGACAAATGTCAATTACCATTTTATTCAACTTAGATCACTGACTTTGTAATGTTATACAAATATCCACAAACCAAAAGTTACAATTCTGGACTTAACTCAATGATTCGAAATGTAGTCAATATATAATATGCGTGAATTTGGAAAATTTGGTCCATTAATAGGAACTGTAGATGAAGGAACATCAAACGTGAAATTTTTGGTACCGGAATTAAAAATATTTACATTGTGGTTTAAATTTGTATATAAATGAAATATAGCATATAAGATTGGTCATATGTTTTAGGTATTCGCAGCTAACACCTCTGAAGTATTAACCTATCATCAGGTAACCTTAAAGCGCTTTAGCCCTCAAGAAGGATGGATAGAACAAGATGCTTTAGAAATTTTAAATGCAGTTTTAGAATGTATTGAGGTAAGATTTAAAAAATGACAAACTCAGTCCGAAAAACTATGTAATTTATTATTATTTACTTTGTATATCATACTCAATTCCAGGTAACTATTGACAATCTCAAAAAATTGGACATTGACCCTGAGGATGTTGTGGGAGTTGGGATAACAAATCAAAGGGAAACAACAATAGTATGGAATTCTGTGACAGGGGAACCTCTGTACAGTGCTATAGGTAAAATAAAAAAAGTTTAAATATCTTCAAAAACCCATTTTTACTACCTACATTATTAAGAATGTTTCTACACCTAGTATTGCTCTAACATGTTACTGTCCTTGTTTGAAGGAGCAAAGTCTAATGCATAATTTACTTAATGGTTTGTGTTCACCATTTATCTCTAAAAATACTATTGTTTCTTTTTTTTTGCTATATATTACAAGACTGCTAGCAAGAAATTTGGCTTTAACTTTATTTAATTCAAAGTCTTCATGTCATATTTAATGTTTATATGTTTTCTTTACTTATAAACTTGTGGATATTTCCAGTGTGGTCAGATGTAAGAACAGCAAAGATTGTGGATGATCTAATCAAAACAAAGGGGGCACAAAGTGTCAATGCCGTGGCTCAAACTAGTGGTCTTCCATTGTCTACATATTTTTCATCAGTTAAGTTAAAATGGCTTCTACAAAATGTCAGTGTCGTACAAAAAGCGGTTGCGGATGGCGAATGTATGGCGGGAACAGTAGATTCATGGCTTATATGGGTAAAACGAATATTACTACTTTCCGTCAATACTAAAAATTTATTTAAAAATCCCTACTAGCTACGAAACTCCAGATACACTAATATAACCTATAGAAAGTCATATATACATCCTCCTTTTATTTTTTAATTATCATTAATCCTGATTATTCATAACAATTGTACCAATATAGATCTAATTTACAATTTTTTTAGAATTTGACTGGGGGCAGCAATGGAGGCGTGCATGCAACTGATGTAACCAATGCGTCGCGCACACAGCTAATGTCCTTACGAAGTTTGCAGTGGGATAAGAGATTGCTAAGATTTTTCGACATACCAGTACAATTATTACCAAAGATAAAAAGTTCCTCTGAAATATATGGCTACATTTCAACCGGACCTCTTCTTGGAACACCAATAGCAGGGGTAAGAGTTTTATCTCACATTCTCTAGTAAACTTCATTTTGAATACATACTAGAAGACATAAAACATTTCACTATCACTCGCACACAAATACTTTTTAATTTTTTTGCAGTGCCTTGGAGATCAACAAGCAGCACTAATTGGACAAAACTGTATGAGATTCGGTCAAGCAAAATGTACCTTTGGTACAGGGTGTTTCTTGTTATATAATACAGGTTTTTTTTTCTATCCTTTAATAAGATTTCTACTCAACGACATTTCAATTTTTTACTGTTCGATATTGTAGTACAAATATATTATGACAGCTGTATCATCACCAAAGTCAACATTTTAATATGTTTCAATGCACCTTAAGCTACTATTTGATTTTAGGAGAATCCATAGTACATTCACAAAATGGCTTGCTAACAACAGTAGCGTATCAGCTAGGCCCAGATGCACCGCCCATTTACGCTCTGGAAGGTTCCGTAGCAGTCGCGGGGGACATGTTGCAGTGGTTGAAAAATGGCTTGGAAATCATAAACGATTTAAGTGATTCAGAAACGCAGGCATCTGAAGTAAGCGATGATGAAGAGAGTCCTATTTGCTTTGTGCCAGCTTTTAATGGATTGTATTCACCGCACTGGAAAAAAGATGCACGAGGGTAAGTTTAGTTATTAAACAATTTTAGCATTTCAGAGAATCTTTACCCTGTTTGTTTCTTACTAGATATGATAGTGATAATAAGCAATGTTTATAGTTTGCATGTTGTGTTCGTGGCAGTATAATCTGCGGGTTGAGCACGAGTACGCGGGGCGCGCACGTATCTCGCGCGGCGCTTGAGGCGGTGTGCCAGCAGGCGCGTGCGGTCTGCGCGGCTCTGGCAGCAGACGGGGCGCCGCTGCGCCGGTTGCTGGCCGACGGCGGCGCCGCCAACAACTCCAGACTTATGCAAATGCAGGCCGACGTTACTGGGATACCAGTTGTTAGTTATATTTTAATCTATATATCAGTTAAATGTGCAATATAAAGAAGGTTTTTATGTCTATTTAAAATACTATTGTAGATACGTCCTCTGATGACGGAGAGCACGGCGTTAGGCGCGGCAGTGGCGGCGGGGCGCGCCCTGTCCGTGTGGCCAGCCGTCACGCCACGCCCGCCCGCCGACACATTCATGCCCGCCATATCTGCTGAAGGTCTGATGAGAAAACTACACCGTAAAAAGCCTTCCAACCTCTATTAGATCATTGCTTTCTTTATTTTTCTATTTTGACGCAATTATTAAAAGAGAAATTATAATTTATAGAGCGTGAAATTCGACGCGTGCGGTGGGAGTCGGCCCTGAGCAGATGTATGGACTGGAGCGGTGAAGATGCAAATAGAAACAAAGTAGAAACAGGTATGTACTATAATTAATATTCTTCCTTAGCAATAAAATGTATGTTTGTGTGCAATTAATATTAGCTGCATAATGTATAAGCTAATAATTAGGGAAGATCAAATTCTTTGTTTTATTGATATTGATATTAAGGGAGGTAGTAAAAAGATAATAAAAGTAATAAATTTAATTTAATTACAGCACACATTAACTATGAATTCATAAATATGTGCCACAATTTGCATACATATTTGGGTATAAAAATCAGTCGTTTTTTTACACAGATGAAGTTGACCACACAACAGCAGTTCTACCATCCGGCCTATTCTTCCTCGGCACCGCTCTGTTAGTGGTCATAGCAGACAAATTAAAAGTTATATAGACAGCTTTAGTTCAAAATAGTCATTAGAAAATATCTCTCGTGTTAGTCAAATCATAACAGTATTATTTCAAAGTAGAATTATAACATGTTATGAAAAATTTAATAAATGTTACACTGACTTACTGCTTTTTATTATATGTTTATCACCAAAAATACTTAAACCTTATGGTAATTTTTATCAGATTTTAAACATTATATAAACATAAAAAATAAATGCTAGCTTGCTACAAATATTTTTTCAAAAAGGTTCATTTCGCAATAAATATACTAACAGTTTCAATTTTCTCTTAAAAATGCAAACGTAATGTAATAAGGATATTACTTATTAAAATATATGTTTAGCATATAATATTTAACGAAAATATTTTAAATGACATCTTAGTATATGACAATCAAAGTAATAATGAGTAACATACATAAAATGTGAAAGTTCAACCTTTAATAACCGCAATGGGCCTTAATTTAACAGTCTTCTTGCTGATACCGGCAGCATGGCAAGTATCGACCACATCTGTCACATTCTTATAAGACTCTGGGGCTTCTTCCATCACAAGCTTAGGTGATGCTACACGAATAGAAATGCCCATACTCTCGAGTTTATTTAAAACATCTTTATAATCTATGTTCCTTCTAGATTTAGATCGAGATAATGCACGACCCTGAAAAATAATAATAAAAAACCATTAAATAAAATTCATAGTTACACAGACTATGTAAAATAAAAATATAACTTGATAATGTATAAATATTTGTTGATATGTTTAAAGTATTATGGATCGATATTAAATAACCTTACTTTAGTTAAATATACTATTACGCAAATTTTTGTCTAACATTGAGAATTCCAATAAAATTTAAGGTATTTCCTGTAAACGAAAACAAGCTAAAAAGCTAACAGTAACTAAATAATTTTAACTATTACATCATATGTGATGATAATTTTCCTTTAATGATGCAATATTATTTTAATATTGCCTTTTTGAGTTAAATTGGGTTTTTTTGGGAATTTAATGTTTAGTACTCTGATTACAAATCAGAACTTTTGTTTTAATACTAATGTGCAGGTTTACTTACAGCTCCATGGCAGGTAGTACCAAAAGTTTCTGTCATGCCCTGTTGAGTTCCAGTGAGGACATAACTGCAGGTGCCCATGGACCCACCAATCAGTACCGGTTGACCTGTCAGTTGGTAATCCACTGGTATCAAAGGATGATGGGGAGGAAATGCTCTTGTAGAGCCCTGAAAAATATTACTATCATGAATACATCCTTTTAATTCCATCTGTTATATTAAACCATATTAAAATGATTATTCAAATTAGGTCTATAAGTCTAAACAGAGAACTAGGTACAATTCCCAGAGCTCCCTTAATGTTAACTTTGTTTTGACCAACATATAGAATAGGGACGAAATACAAATTAAAAAAAAGAAAATTTACCTTTCTATGAACTAGTAACGTCTTCACTTTTCCATCTACAACATGTTCCTCAATTTTAGCAATATTGTGGGAAACATCATAAATCACATGCATGTCTAAATCATCGGGAGCCATTTTAAATTGTTTTGCAAATGCCTGTCGAGTCAAAAATGTCATAGAGCTTCTGTTAACCCATGCAAAATTAGCAGCTGCTGCCATTGCCTTCAGATAATTTTGTCCTTCAACAGAATTTATTCTGGCACATGCCAATTGCCTATCATTTACTTCAATCTTGTCCCTTTTCATTGCCTTTTCCATTTCTACTAGAGCATCCGTAGCAACTTGATGTCCAAACCCTCTACTTCCAGAATGTATCATCACCACAACTTGGCCAGTTCTCTCCAAGCCCATCTTGCTTGCAGCATATTTATCAAATATTTCATCAACCACTTGTATCTCAGCATAATGATTGCCAGCTCCCAATGTCCCCAGCTGGGGTAGACCTCTCTTCTTTGCTCTAAGACTCACTTTTGATGGATCTGCATTCAACATTCTACCATACTCCTCACAATGCTCCTTATCTTCAGCCCAAACATATCCTTCTCTAAGGGACCAATCCATACCCATTTCTAAAGCTTCCTCTAAGTCTCTGGCATTCATAGGAATTATACCTTTTGATCCTACACCAACAGGTATATGATCAAAAAGACTTTGTGCCAGTTGCTCCTAAAAAATTAAGTTTAATGACAACACTATGTTTATAGAGGGTCATTTTATACCAATAAAAACATGTATACCTTTATAGGCAGCACATCTTTTTCACTTAAATTGGTTCTAAGTAACCGGACACCACAATTGATATCAAAACCAACACCACCAGGAGATACAATTGATTTAGGGTCCAACATATCAAATGCGGCCATATTTCCTAAAAAATTGGCAAGCATTATTATTGCACAATAATTGAAATAGATATCAATATATCAATGAAACCTAAAAAGAGGAAATTAAGGTTGTAAAAAGCAATTACCTATAGCAAAACCATATCCTGAATGAACATCTGGCAAACCAATAGAGTGACCGACAATTCCTGGTAAAGAAGCGACATTAGCAATTTGTTTCACACCGGGTAAAAACCCTCCCGTCATTCCAGGCCTACATGAGTTTCGTAACTCCTCTAACATCAATTTTTCAAGTGTATCGTTGACATAAAATAAACCTTCCACATTCATGTTTGGCTGAAATCCTTTCTTGATTCTCCAGCAATGGGAGTTTATCTTCTCTAGGTATTTTAACTCTTCATTATAACTTCTTACCACCATCTTGAACGGATTATAAATAATCGGATCACAATTAATTCGGCAATAGTAAATAATTTAATTGCCGCAAATTTATAAAATTGAAATGAAATACGCAAGCACAAGCACAAGAGCGAAATACGAATGAGAATGACTTTGACAAGTTGTCAAGATTTGCCGGCATTTTTTTTTTATTTTATGATCTGGGAACATAGACCTTTAGGTCATTTTGCCGGCATTCAGAATTCAGAGAGAAAAGAGCAGTCAGTCCAGAACGGCAAATATTTCTTTACATAAGTGTATTTCTATTTATTATCTGCACCGTTTATGCATACTCTTTGTCTAAATCTGTCACTTTAAAAATTGGTTTCATAATCTTCCATTGAAGAAGACAAAAAATCTAAGAATTATAATATAAAAGCGCTATTTTTTGGTAGGTTTAATCATATAAAAAAATTAAATCAGATTTTGTGTTTTGTCAGCACTTGCTTGTATTAATTGGGATATATTTTTAGCGCGACGATGGCTGCTCTGATAAAACTTCGTCATATGCCTGTTGTCCAGAGATGTGTTTGGAATCATTATAACAAATTAAATCGTTGCATCTCGACATCAAAGAAGAACAGTGAAACTGCTACCACTGCATGTGAAAAAGCTGAAGATAAAAATTGGGTTAGCTACGGATTTGATTACACGAGCAAAGAAGAGGATACAAACGTCCACAATGCATCATTCTTCTTCTCAGTAACATTGTGTTTAGTATTCGGTGGATTTGCATGGGCTTATAGTCCCGATGTCCATATGAGAGATTGGGCTCAACGTGAAGCCTATCTAGAACTACGTCGCCGTGAAAAAGCAGGATTGCCACCTATCAGTCCTAATTATGTTGAACCTAAAACAGTGAAACTGCCTTCAGAAGAAGAACTATGTGATGTTGAAATTATCATTTAATTATTGATAAACATTTTTGTTATATAGTAAATAGAAAAATAGAAATGATTTATAAAATATAACTTAATTTTTCTTTATCTTGTCAATGTGGGTTAATTTAATAAACTTATTGTTGAAACCCATATATTTATTAACAAAATGAAGACCTTTCATGCAAGCTTTTAATTTTTTATATAATTGCTCCAATTGAATTATAAGTAACCATAGCTAATTATTATCTATAATATTTTTGTTATTTGTTCCCCATCATGTTTATATACAAGATTTGCTTAACATAAAGTAATTATGTGAAAAGTAAATTTGTAAATTTTAAAAATAAATATAGTTCTACCCGAACCTGCAAATCTTAATTGTCAATAATACAGGTATTTGTGTAAAACCAGTATCAATGAAGTACACATCCTCTTCTCCTATCACTAATATGTTAAAGGTGTGAAAGAGTAAAAGAATAAGAACCTCATTTTAGTAAGTATAGATGTCATCAACTGTAGATAGGAGAGAACTAATTAAAAAAAGGAATGGTAAATAGATGAATTACTAAGATTTATGACAGTTTTTAGAGAAATAAATAAACTAAATAAATAAAAACTTTTATTATTGCCATAAAAGTATTACTATTTTGTATACAATAATACTAAATAGTTTTTTTTTCATTTCTCTCTTGGCTCTCACGCGAAATACTAGTATACAGTGGCAAGATATATCTAAAGATATAGATTACACAAAATATACAGTTAATTCATTACTTGTAGAATATGTTGTCGACTAAGCGCCTTTTAGGCACACTGCTCGCCCTCCTGTTATTATGGCGTAGGCTACATCAGATTTGGTAGCAACAAGCGCGTTTACACAGGCACCTAGATTTATCTCCCCCGCTGGTTGGAACTGGTCACCGGCGATCTTCCATCGTCGTACGATACCATCCCAACCACCTGTCCATACGTGGTCTTCGCTCACTGATAGACTGGTTATTATCATATCACTTACCTAAAACAAAGTTTAAAACGATGCTGTTTAGCCACTGTTTTCCCCAACGGGATTTACAATTACGGATTATAATTTACCTTCGGTTTTTTCATCTGCAAATTTTGTGTTAAAAGGAAATATTCATTTAGTTTTTGCAGGCGCTTATAAAACCTATGTACTTTTCGAATTAAAGAAAAACAATATTTAGAATACTCGAATTTGGGTAGATGAAGTTTTTGTTGTGTTTGGGAAAATTAGTCGTACCTTAACTTCATGTAGTTTTTTGAACTTGGTATCGATGGAAGCGTCGTGTAGCTGCAGATTGTTGGCCCCCCTCGCAGTGACGACGAGCCGGGCGCCCGACACACGCAGCGGCGCACGCCCTTCCATCGTGTGCCGGGTTGTGAACCGAGTCTTTGATTCCTCTGTCATGAAGTTATAAAAAAGTGTTTATTACTGTTAACCGTGAAATTCAACTGTCGCAAAACCTGTATGAAAATTTTACAAATGTTTTTTTTTTCAATTTGAAAAAAAACACAATATTGTTACTCTACAGGTGTAACGACAACGAAAACTCATATCATAAGTAAGTTTACATATCGATAATCTAAATTCTTTTCCGATGTGTTGTACACAACGTAGCAAATTTTGGCTCAACCTTCAACACAAAACTTTGAAAGTTACGAGGGAAATAAAGAAACATCAACGAACATTAAAATGATCATTATAAGCAAAAGAACAATTAAAAATGTATCTTTAGAAATCGATTAACAAATTAAAATTCATGAGTTTTGCAAACTTTGTCATTCTTATGCAAATATTTATTAAAATCTAATGCCATATTAATAAAGTTCATACTATATGGTCATTAAAACTTCATTTTATTTATGTGAAATAAGAATAATACTGCGAAACTCCTATATATTACGCAAATCGCATAATAAATTGACATTATTTATGACAAATATTTACACAGAACAATTCGAAATTATTAAAAGTAACAAGATCATATAACCTGGTTTTATTTCGGTGACGGTAACATATAAATCTCGCGCAGTAAACATATAAGGTGGCTTCAAACATATATCTTTCACTTCTTCAAGGACTTGGTACTTGGCTTTTACGTCATTGTTCTCATAAATTACAACCTGCAAATAGAAGTAGAAATAACAAATGACATCTATTATATACTATAATTTTCTTCCCATTACTTTTATAATGTTGGTAATAACTAACAATCTACCATAAAAGTACGAGAATCAAAAACAAAGAGAAAAGTTACACTTATTTTTTAATATTCAATACAGCGGCCACTTCGCTATTTAAGCGAAATCAGGTGGCTACCAAAAAAAATTAGGTGTTACATACATTGCCACTTTCATCGCCAGCAATTAATTGGTTATTATGCACACACAAAGCGCCGATATCACCCCCAGTCGGGGGAAGCTCAGCGACTTTGACACCCGTAGCAGACCAGACACGGACTCCTCCGTCATTGGAGGAAGAGTACACATTGCCGTTTGCCGCAGTCAATGCAAATACTTGTGTTTCGTGTGCAGTCCATTTTTCACCCGGTGATAGGTTTTTGTCGTAAGACTAAAACAAAAAATGGGTACTTATATCAAATAATTAATCGTAATCGTCTTAAGACGAGTTGTTTCACATACTGACTATGTATTTAGTAAACTTAAAAGCAAGTATTGCATATAAACTTACAAAGATGGCGCCAGTTTCCGTGCCAACAAATAATGTATTGTTGTCCCAGGCCACAACACACGGTTCCGATTCGACCTTTACCTCTGCCTCTATTTTAAGTGCACTCATTTTTAGACAATATTTTTAAACAAATCACTGTATGTTGCACTTGTTGTAGAAACAGTCTCTATAACGAATGCAAGAAGCTTACTGAGACGAAAATAGATCGGTTCTGGCGCTGTTTTCATATTTTCTTTAGGAGCGTCTAGATTAATCTGGAACCAATCGTAAAAATAGAATTTGATTTATAAATGATGAAAGTTTATTCGTTTATTTTTCTTTTAATTTCTCGTAAAATGCCCAAGACAAATTATGGTTACATTTTATTTTACCCTTATAAAGTTTGAACAGTCATGATGCCCATTTTATCTTGACACCAAATATTATTGTGGCAAGCATTCTAGAAAGAAAATTTTTTTCAAGGTTGCGACCGCAAGGCGGATCCCCACAGGCATTGTATTGCATCATTTTGTTAGCACCATATTATTATGGATAAGTGTATTACAAGTAAGTGAAAGTCGTGGTCGTTATGTCGCTTTGTAAAATAAAATATATATGTATATCGCAATTCTTAGCCTTAGTTGCCATTTAAGCATGCAGCTACGAATTAGAAAATGCAACTCAAAAACTGACACTATAACCTCTTTTTATTACGTAATTAACCATTATTCAAAACATTTTACGATTTTTTATTTATTTTGTACTAACATATTAAAATACATTATTCACGTTTATTGTTTAAGAAATTGAGTAGTATAAAGAAATATTTTGTTCTTAACATTAATACGATGAAAATTCTTTCATCACATGACAGAGAGCTTCTTTATTCCGAATACAAAGATCCTATATTTTTTACCTTGCAAATTAAATGTATGCTTATTTTAATTCATTTCTTTTACTAGGTCCAACATAATCAACAATAAACAGTTCGTGTATGTAAACAATATTCAGCGGTAGTAACGCGAAAGTCGTAAATAACAATAATAAGGTGTAATGATGGCGTGAGACATTTCTTTCTATTATTCTCGCACGAGCACGGACAAAGTATTACGTCACTGCGAAACTTAACAACTTTATAATGACTCTAGTAAAGATTATAACCATTTAGTGTAAATTTAGTTTAGTCAGTTTATTTAACAATGCTAACAGCTGTTGATGGTTTTGGAGAAGTCCTACCAATCCGCAGCAGATTCGATTCGCAGAAATAAAATCATATTATTCAGAGGCTTTCTTATTGGCTTTTGGTTGGATTTCTTAACAACTCCAAATTGTTGATACAATGAGTACCTAAGCTGATATTTACATTTTTAAATTTCAACTCACTTTTTGCTTGATGGTACCTTCTAACTTGTTCAAGATGTTTGGTGTGTTCGCACAGAATATAAAAATACTTACGCGTCCTCGCCTTACCTAAATCAAGACTTATCGCACGTGCAATATTGCTTGAATATGCTGATACAGTGTCAAGGACATGGATCGAAAATAATATGTGTTTGTAAATTGTTTTGCCCCTGAGGAGAAACTAAATACATCACATCAGTGTCTCACTGAAACTTGATATAATCAGTGCTGGGACTTTCGCTAAAATACTTTACAAAAGCGGAATTTCGACATCTCGTAAACCCAAACAATAGTAAAATTATTTTTGATAGTGACCTTGGTAAAAGTTACGTATTATTCTGTCATTATTTTACCTTTCCGAAACGAGAACTTAACTTTCTTTTTGTGCTGTGTTGAGTTTGTTTTTAGTTATAATACTCGTAAATTTGATATACATACAGTGTTATACGTAATAGGTACGTTTTGTATGTATGTCACGTCAGCGTAGGAAAACACCGTGAGAATAAAGATAATAAATAAATAAACATATTTAAAGATGCCAAAAATCAGGGGACCAAACTTACTTTAAGCATGAAAAAATAATTTCCCATAGATTTTGTGGATTACCTATCTAAAAGAGATTTCATAATAGTCAAGAATTTATATTGTTGATTTCGTTCATACGTGGTCGAATTTTGTGATAATTTTTAATGCTTTTGACGTTATTTCGAAATTGTTTGAGATAAATAATATTTACCTTTGCAATTATAAAACAATTTTATATCAGGACGTACAAAGTCGCGTGCTGCGTAACAAAATATTATCATTACAAATGTGATTCACATGTTTTCGCTTTTAGCGCACTTCTAAACATACGAGTGCGTCCCTCTTTGACACTGGTTAACACTTTACGCAATAACAATGAATAACCTACTTCTCAGATCCGATTCCTTTAAAACAATTCCATACTTTAAATACTTTTATTTTTAACTTCAAAAAGGTTTAGGTTATAAATTCGACTATATTCTTTATGTATGTAAACCACAAAACACTTAACTTTTTTTCAATCCCTTGACGAATTTAATTTATGTACAAGTTAACCGCATATAAGTAATTTTAGAGTATTTTCATTAACTTCACACTTTTTACATTTTGTATGAGTGTGTCATTGTACCAGTGCCCTTGCATCAAACGTGCTTTGGTAGTTTAAATGCTTTCCATTTTGGCTGCAAACGATTTCATAAAAACACAGGTCTCGCGACGTTACCTTAGCCTCAATGGATGTGTAAAGGTCGTCTCCAAGAAGGATCTAAACTACGCTACAAAAATATGTTAGATGCATCATTCTACACTAAAATTATTCAGTAGGTCGAGTCAACAATTGATGTACCTAGTCCATATATTAATTCTTTGGAATTGATAACCTAATAACGGTCATAACTTAGGCAAATAGTTTGTGACATAGTCACACTTATCACGTGAAAATATAAATAAAAAAGTTCTATTATCTAAAACATTTAATGATAAAAAATATATTTACAATTTCATCAATTTGATGAAAGATAAAAATAAACAAGTGATTCGGCGTTCTGCCAGTCAGCCACACACTACAACCTCTGTGTAATCGCCCTCTTCATTAAAGTCCAGGGATGTTATTCCAATTCAAAATAAGCTCTACATTAACTAACATAATTATTATATAAAAAATATTTATGACTATCATACAAATCAACTATGTTTTTTGGTAGAAATGCTTCAATTGAGGGCGAGTTATTCGAGGGTTTGTGTATTTTCTTTTCAGTATGAACTGTCGCCAGAGGGCGCGCCGTAGCTTGAAGAGGGAGCAGAGGCTGGAGGACCGTACTGTGGTGCAGGAGACTTTGCCGCTGGATAGCCCTCTTGTTTCTAAAAGTTAACAAAACATTAAATCAGTACAATAGTAAATCTTATTAATCTTACTAATATTACAAATGCGAATGTTTAGATGGATGTTTGTTTGAAGGTATCTCCGGAACGGCTCCATGGATCTCGCTGAAATTTGACACAGATGTAGAACATAGTCTGGAAAGACGCATAGGCTAGTTGTTAAGTTTGTTTATAAATTCCGCGTGGATGCAGTCGCGGACGGCAGCTAGTAAATAATAAATGATTCCGCTTCGAACATTAAACCGTGAAAGTTAAAGTGACAAAGCAGAAAAATTCCTTGGTACGCTAATTTACACCTATCTAAGGACGATTAAAAAAATGTATTAATATTTGAATATTGTTTCATCTTTAAACACGTATACTGGATCTTTACTAATCTTGGCTGGCTACAAAGGTAGAGGAAGACCGAAGAAAGTATGGATGGATTGTGTGAAAGAGCATATGCGTAAGAAGGGGGTGAATTCAGATATGACTGCTGATAGAGATGTATGGAGGAGTAGTCCATACTATGCCCACCCTCAGTAGGGATAAGGGCACCTGCCCTGATGCAGTCATCTTTAGTTTTTGCTCATCTTCCTTTAATTATAAGTTTACCGTAACATAACAGATACATTATATAAAACGTAACATATAAGTTAAATTGCTCTCATGTTCCACCATTTAATCGGTCTAATCTATTATTTTAACAATATATGGAGGCTGTTGTTATTGTTATGCAATGCAAGTTATTACTGTAACACACTTTCGTTTCATTGAGATTTGGACTGAGCCAGTAATTATAATGTGATTTGCATGAAAAATCTCTTATGTTGTGCAATAAACACTTAAGCAAGAAATAAGCCTAGCGTTGTTATATGTACATTATATTTTCATATCGCATAGTCTTTATCTCGTAAAAATATTCTTCGTATTAATAGAAAAGTACAACAGAATTTTAAGTATCGCTTTAAAAATTTAACTGCCACTTAAACAATTAAATTAATTTTGTTACACTCATACATATTCATTTATAATTAAATCATGTGCTAAAATATTATAATTTATCGTACAACTTAACTCTCAAGTATGATATTAAACAGTTTTCTTTAGGGTAACAGCTATCGTAAATATTATAAACACAGTAATATTGTAGAATTCCCAATAAATAAAATCTTACGGTCGCATAATATTTGATAACGAATTCAGAATTTAAAACTTATTTCAATTATTTTAAAGCGCTATAATCAATGTAAATCATTTTGACCTACTAATTCTATTACTATATTGACTAGTTTTCGATAATTATAATGTCAGGCAAAGCACGTCGTCTGTAGTCTATTGTTAGCAACAAATATTATATCACCGCAACAAAAGGGCACCTGCCCTACTTCGAGGTGCGAGAATCGATGACGCTTCCTAGACAATACCAGGAAGTACAGTTCATACTTTCTCGCTGTCAAGCAGCATGCATCCAGGGTGATCAGACATAATGGGTAAACCACAGATTCACAAACTTTTTTTCTTGTACACACCTTTCAAAATTTTAATGGTTATGATAAACTGCCTAGTACCACATTTCTTTTTAAACTTGTGTTTATTAACCGAAATTGCACCCCCGCCAGTTCTCCCGTGGAATCAGGGATAGATTGTGGACCATTCACCTAACTCATAAATCAATTTGACTGTCGTCCGTAGCACATTGTTATTCAAAACATTATATCACTATTACTTCACATTATTTAACACCACATTCCTGCATAGCAAGTGTTCTAAAGTTCTACTTTCATTAATTGTATTGTCCCTGCAACTCGCGCGATAATTATGTAACACATTTGACTAAGTAGCGATGTTCATTACATTTTAAACGGCATCTTTCTAATCCTATTTACTACTAAGACTGTAACCGACTAGATATATCGTTTTATTATAATACTATTACCAAAACTATTATTACGAGCACATTTTGGAAACCTCATATGTGAAAAATGTATAAAGTTATTTAACATACCTGTGTCTTGTATCTGATGAAGTATACTTCTGGTTTGGCTGGCTGAGTAGGCGCCGGGGTCGGGATCACGATGTCGGGCTGCTCCTCAGGCTTCTTCACCAGTACGTATACGAGGGTCTTCTCTTCGTTCTGCGGCTGCAGCGGGATGACGGGCGCGGTCGGGGTCGGCGGGGTCGGCGCCTTGATGAACACTATCTTGTAATGCTTCTGTGGGGGCGGCACGTAGATCTGCTTCGGAGGACGTGGGGTTTCGTTGTCCGGAGGCGGCACGTGTACGTACACATGCTTGTGCACTATGGGCTGCTGCGGAGGCCCGTATTGCTGAGCCGGGGGACCGTACGCTGAAGACGGAGCTCCGTACGATGTCGAGGGAGGTCCATACGAGGAGGGCGGCTCGGGGCGGGCGGTTACGCAGGCGAGCACCGCCGCTACGGCCAACGATCTGAATACCTGCAATTAGCGATTAAACAGTTGAGTTCCATCGTAAGAATGCTTTTGTATATGACCTAAATTAATGGCACTGCGAGAAAACAATAGGCGGCATCAGATCTCCACCAGCTCGAGAGCTTACACAACTGTGGCAGTGCACAGTTCAGCACACGTACCGTTTTGTTACACATGCTGGTGATGGGTCGAGATGCAGTGTCCATCGGTCGGGTGGCTCCAGTGTTTATAAGATGGTACTCGACACGTCCCCGGGAGGGGGCACTTTCGATGGTTCTCATGGGTTGCGCAACGCGATGGTGCTCGGTGCGCGCTGCTCACGCGCCGCGCCGCCCTCCTATATGCCGCCGCGCTGCGGCAGCGGACATTCAGCGAACACCTATGCACGCTTGGGTGCAACTATTCAACTTTCAACTCGTGCGTTATTCGAGAACGAGTTAAAAAAAACAAATTGTGATTCTAGAATAGTAAAAATACAATAAAGTTATCTAGTTTGATTTTTTTTATATAAAATACTTACTAGTTGAATATAAATTAAAATTAAAAAATATTTGTTCTTTTATAATCAAGCATCTATATTATTTAGAATAAATAGTTGTTTCTAAGATTGAACGACATATTTATGTAATTTTGTCTATTATTACAATAGTTTAGAACTTCTGCTATTAATATTTTTAATCTATAAATTACCTCATACCTTATCCATGTTTAGTTTCACTAATTTTTTGTTTCAAAGGCTAACTGACGCATATCTTCACATGCAAAATAATAATTTACGCGTAATATGAATAAATAAAATGATTTTACTTTTACTTTATATTTTATGCTTCCGTAACTTAGAATAATTTTAAACTGTGTAACCAAACTGTAAAATAGTTCCGATTTAGAGGGTAAAATTTATATATTAACATTTTATTAGCTAATGATAGGTATTTCAAGATAAGTTGTATAAAATAACATCTTAGTTGCATTGTATCATTGTATACTACAGAATTACGTTGAAATAATAGTGTTAATAACTACAGTTGGTCAATCATATTCGATACGACGGAGATGCAAGTTCGCAATAGAGAATTGCATTTATCGTATCTTGATTTCAATAAAATGATCCGTGACGATATTCAAAAACATTTTCAAAAATGAAAAGTGTTTCGATTATTTTTTCTCAGACAACATTAAGTGAGTGATATAAATCTAGTTTTGTAATATGACAGAATTTGTGAAGAATTCATTTATTTGCATTGTATTTGAGTCATTTTACGAACGTAGCCGTAACTAATTTCAACGAATGTGCATGTATGGTGTTCATATTGACTCTTATCGATGTTTATAAAACGGCAGTAAGTGCCAATCATCAGAGAGAGCACATTTCTGCTTTAAAAACCACAACATTATAACCTGTGATTCGATAAACTAAGTGTACAAAAAGTTACGACACAGCTGTTGAATTCCCTTTATTTCCGTTGACTAATAGGGTCTTTTGTAGATCTTAATTACAATTTATTGGTGTACGGTACGGAGTCGACTTCAACCGTCGCAGAGGAGAGGAGTTTGTTGCCACAAGTTCACGTCGCCTCGTTCCCGAAGGACATGTAAACACATCAACAAGCCATTTATATAGTAACTTCCTGACATATTGAAACATGGATGTAGGAAATTATTACAAATCACCTGTACTAAAGATGCATGAGAAATTTAAGGTAAGTTAGTTTTTTTTATGTTTTACAATAAGAAATTTATAGATAACTAAGTTGTAGGAATAAATAACGTAACAGATTATTAAATTTTATAATAAAGTACGAATAATTAATAAATAAATAATTAACATTTTTAAATATTTCCCGTAAGCTTATTTTTGTGGGAATCTTACTTCTTACTATCTTAATAATATTACAAATGCGATTGTTTGGATGTATAGATAGATGTTAGTTAGAAAGTATCTCTAGATTGGCTGCATGTATCTTGTTCAGATTTGGCATAGATACAGAAAATAGCCTGGAAAAACACGTAAGGTACTAATTAAGTTTTTTTTAATTCTGCGCTGACGAAATTGCTGGTGACCTTTAGTTACTTATACATATATGCAATTATATTCATAAACTTGTGTTTTATATAAGTCAAGATTGATAGTATAATTAAATCGAACATGTCAAAATTCAACACTAGAAATATTTTTAATATTTATAAGATCAATATAAAATACACTATTTCTGCAATGTATTGGTAAATTGAAATAGAATTAATATACAAATTTATTAATTTAATTTATTTAAGACATGGTACAAAGAGAAGATTGATGAACAATCGATAAATTTTATAATTTTCATTACAATCTTTCTTCTTCTTCTCCTACATTAGGTTAACTAGACTCGAATCCTTCAATAGAGACATTTACGAGCTGACGAAGACGTGTATTTTGTACTAGCTTTTGCCTTTGCTTTAAAAAACTAACCAGTTTTACCACCAAACGTTGCAGACTAATTGAGTAAATATATGAATCAAACGTATCCCGCGGGCACTGTACAAATTTCCAGAATCATAGGTACTATAGAGACCACATACTCTGTGTTCTTCCAGACTGTGTTATACATCTATACTATATAACATCGAGATTAGTTTCGCCGTTCTGGAGTTACCTTATATCAAACATCCATCCAGACATATAAGATTAACCTACTTATATTATGTGGATTTCGTTCTTGCGATAGACATTGGCGGCTAAATACAAAAAAGTACCATTCAATTAATTCTTTCGTGCTTATTGTTTAGTATAAATAAAAAAGAAGCTGATGTTGCAAACCAGAACACATCTCAAAGTTAACCACACGGCTACGTAACGGTAACATTCTCTAAGTCGAAGCAATACGTCAAAGGTTGTTTCGTGATGGGGCTAATTATTCTATGAAAGTATAAGCCAGAAAAACATCTCCGTGACCAGTTGCGATGTAAACCAAATTTTTGCTAAACCTATTACGAAAATGTTAAGACTGTAAAACCTTGCAACGATCATTTATGAATATTTTAAACAATTTGATTTTGAGCATACTTTCACGGCATTCATCGCAAGAATAAGATAATAAAATAACTTTTAATTTATTATAATAATGTAAAAACAAACTTATAAATAAACTTTTACGTCCGTGTAAATTTAATAAGTTAAAAACGTTTTGTTTTCAAGTCCGCGCAAAGGAAATTAAATCATGTTAGATTTTAATCTGATTTTACTTTACTAAGTTGTGTTTTAATTAATGCTATTAAAATCGTATTATTAAACGAAAACATCAGAAATTTAATCAGAATGCTTTAGGATCGAACTTGGAGATATGAAATAATAGCTTATTTTTAATTATTCAATATATCTTATATCTTCACGACTATATACATAATTTGCAAGAGAGACTAGTTATAAACGTATCAAGATGTGTGGGTTTCACGGATGCGATACAAATGTTGCGTGTTTCAATAGATATAGAAAAAAGTCAAGTTATTATCTGCAATTAGCTCAATAATCTTTACAACACATAACAAGGATACGTGATCGTCGAAACATTTTCTTTATGATATGAAAACAAAAATAAGTAAAGTTTTTGAAATAAACTGAACATTATGATTTGTCCAAAGATTTGAATCTTAGTAACAGAGTATTGTTCTATGATGTAGAGGTCACTGGCTCAATAACTATTTTACATAATTAACGGATATTCTAAATGTGACAAAGTCCTATCGGCTTACGCTAGGCGTACGTTATACGTTGATGCGAACAGTATGATTATAATCAAACCAGACATATCCAACAACAACATTGAAAGCTAAATTTCATCTAAGCCGACAATAATAAACGTGACACCGATTATTAAATGTATAAATGACTACTATGGTGAATTGAAAACAATGTGATTCAACGGTTATTCTTAATTGTTAAGAATGCGACACAACTAACGCACTCCCATGCTTATGAGTCGCCTTTGAATCTAGGAGTAGCGAGGATCCGGACTCATCCGGTTTGGAGAGGATTCGACTGGAAGCGATCCGGTTAGTTCCGGCCGCCGGAGCGCGCTTGCTATCGCTAATGCTAGTTTCACACGACGGCGGTGCTATTGTTTCAAAGCGCACTTAATGACAACACTACTGAGTCCATAGACTACAAGCCGAAATATACTGACAACTTTTAATGTCACATGCTTGTCTTGTTTTTATTCCTATATACATTGACAAATTTTGACAATTCTACTAGTAATATCAAACATCGAATGGTACATATAGTCTACACCATAGTAGTATTGCACTTTCCTACTAGTTTGTCTCGCTGTTGTGCCCTTGTGTTAAACGGCATAATGGTTCGCGACATACTCGTGGTGCGGACACACCATCAACCGCGTAGCTTTAATACTGAATTTTACCTAACCGCAAGCACGTGCGTCTATCGGAACTAAAACGCTATTTTCAAACGTTATCGATAGTAATGTAAAATCATGACTGAGTCATTATTATAAAAATGTATTAGAAGTATTATATAAATGAAATAAAACATTTCTTTTAATAAATAGAACTCTGGCCAGATCGTAAGTAACACCAGCCACTGAGCCATAGCCACCGATTATATTTTGTTCTAAAATTGGCTTACTTTAACGCTTCCACGTCGTCGGCGTAAAGTATTTAATCGTCGTGGCTTTATTAAACCGATTAGTGACTGACTGCAATTGGAAAATCACTAACTGTAATTGAACTAAGTCGTTTCTACTAAGTGTATATTTATTGTATTTGGAAGGCCACTCATTAGACGTGACAAAGACGAGGGAAAGACGTTAATTAACAAGATTAGTAACGTATGCTACGGTATTAGTATTGTTCTAAAAACCTTTATTTCATTATAATGACCTCTCTAAATCATATCTTCGTCCTAAATGCGTTATAAAGCAATATATTGTTGTTTGCAATTCGATTTTTTTGTTTGTGTTTTAGTCGGATTCCACTGACAAAACATTTGTTTAAAAATATACACATAGTTAACAAATTTTCTAAACTATTTGCAATTTGTCATGTTAACGACATTATTATTAAGAAGAAAGCTTATCCTTTTTTAAATTTTCAGGTACTTCTGGTAATTTTAGTGATAATATGCGAGATAAGTATAGAAACAGTACAAGCTTCGCCAAATTTAACTAAATATAACACGTCAAAATCAAATGAATATGTCGTGCAAAGAAATGAGACGCCAACGAGTGAACTATTCCATTGGGAGGACTACAGCGTGCTGGGTACGATGTTACTAGTTTCATGCGGTATTGGCGTTTTTTACGGATTCTGTGGAGAAAAACAAACGTCAGGCGACGACTTCTTATTGGGTGGTTCGTCAATGGGCACATTCCCAATGGCCCTTAGTTTAGCTGCAAGGTAATATGCCGAACGCCGTATTTTTTATAATTCATCTTTCTTACTATCTTATCTTACTTCTTACTAATATTATAAACGAGAATATTTGTATGGATGTTTGGTATAAGAACAGAACAGAACGGATCAATGGTTTACATTAAAAATATAGTCTGGATGAAGACATAGATTATTCAGTTTTATTTAATACCACGCGGAAGGAGTCGCGGGCGATAGCTAGTCACTTATAAATGCTTAAGTAAAACGTTTAACTTTTGTTGCATTTTACAAATGATCAATGAAGATATACGTATTTAATTCTGAGCTGTTGTATAAGAATCTAAGAAGTTTTGTTGTTTCAGTTTCATCACTGCCATAGAACTGCTAGGCAATCCAGCGGAGATGTACATGGCGGGCGCGCAGTTCTGGATGATCTGCGTGTCATTCGTACTAGTCGTACCGATAGCGAGCCAACTATACTTGCCAGTCTTCATGAGACTGCGCTTAACATCCTGCTATGAATATTTGGTATTTCATTCATTTATTTAATTCGCACGCAATATATTTAAGGTACAAAGAGATAGTAACTCACATATGGATGGTTGTATTACGTTCAAACGAAACTACGCTATTTATCTCTTCAAATTATTATTGTTCAATGTCTTGCAAATGTCAATATACATTGTGCATAATAAAAACAAAAGAATAATAAATAATATCGAAATATTTGAAAGGTATTGCGCTATTATAGTTATCTGAATTAATGCTCGTCTGTGATTTACTTTTAGGAAATAAGGTTTTGCAAGTCAATGCGTGTGTACGCCAGCTCGCTTTACATGCTGCAAATGGTTCTGTACACCGCCGTCGCTGTGTACGCACCAGCACTGGCGCTCTCTGACGGTAAACAACAGAACTACGATTTTTACTTTAAAATATAAATATTTTCTTTAATCAAATTTAGACTTTTGTACATCAAATAAAAGCCCTTTGCATCTTGTATTATGCTACTTAAAATAACTAAACATTTTTGTATTTAAAATTTATTTTAATGTCCTATAAAGAAATTCTTTTTCTAAAAGGACATGATAGAAATGGGAAGGGACTTTGATGGCGGAGGTGACGCAGTGGAAGGGGAAATATTCTTTTTCTGTGTGTCTTTAGGCACTGCATCTGCAATCGCGGATGTCTATGGGGTTGTTTCGCTATTTCAGTGAATTCAGGTGGCCGCTTGCTACTTTGCCATGTTATAAAATAAAAAATAACAGAAGATAACTAGAACTTAGAAAAGCTTAGATTTTTCTTGCGAGAAAGAAGAGCTAAAACAGAACTGTAAAAAATATAGTGCCAATGGCGAATTGTAAAGATTATAGACGATGTAACATAATAATTGGTATCACGTAATTTAAAAATTGTTGCAAGGTTTTATTCTTTGAGATATCTCTTCGAAAATCTACATTTCGTAAGCCTCCTTCATAAATAGCCGTTTGCAAATTAAATACAGTTACAGTATTTACTAACGACAATTAGTTTACATCGAGAATTAAATGCGATTGCTGACGTTACATGTGTTCGTTTTAATTTTAACTATTGTATTGTTTGTTAATACTACATTTTTAAAATAAATTTAACGCATCTCGCGATGTCTTAAGACATTAATTAGAAATAATCAAATCTCTTGCAATCTTCTATTCAACAGTTTTAGCAATCACCTTGCATCTTTATGCTTGAGGTCTGTGTATGTATTTATGTAGTCTTACCAATTAAATATTCATAAACGAATTCATCTTTCAAGCCATTATTTTAGAATATGCCTCAATAATTATAAGGAGTCAATTCAGTTAAAATAAATGATTACCTTAGCAAGAGTTTCGTAATATTTTTTTATCGTCAATGCCTCAATCAATATAACTATGTCGATACGTCATGAGCAATTAAGAAATTTCTAAATGTTTTGGAATGCTAAAGATTGTAATTTGAAACCACGCCTGTTGAACGTTTTCTATCGCCATTGAATTTTTTGCTGTTAAACTCCATCAATATTGCTAACAACAAGCTCCATTTCGAATTATTTACATACATATTACAATTTTCGATTAGCCAAATAAATGTTATAGTATGCATCAGTCTAGATTATAATTCTAAAGTAGCATATTATTATAATATTCACATTTAAAAAAAGCAATTAAATTAAGGCCTTAAAAAGCCTAAATTTAATTGATTAAGTTCGCATTAAATTTAAGCTTTTTATTATAGGCTTCGTATTAGCACTAAAGCTATTTTCTTCGTAGAATTTAAAGGTTGAATTCTTACATGTCCATTGGTGCGCAATAGATGCCTAAAACTGCCAAAATTAATTCGATCCACGAAGTACACCATCTATTTCATAGTCTATTAGCGCGTACGATACGATAGCTATCTATGTTTGTATACCAGGACAAATTTTACATTTCATACGTAACAACAATTTTTTAAACTACCAAGCTCTTTGCCTATAAAAATAAACTTTGATGTTCTTATATTTATTATTATTGTATATTAGCGATATATTTAAATGCATCAAGTTTATAAAGTGTATTATTAATATTTCAATTCGTATGCAATATTGAACTACGTAACCATTTCTTGTGTAAAAATATTACGAAGAATGTCGTTTAAAAACAAAAGAATAATATGATTATAATATAAGACTTGAAGGAAAATTAAGTCGTATTAAAATGAACAGAAGAAGCTAGCTATTGGAAATTTTGTAGTTTTTAATGAAGACAAATTGTCTTCCAAACCCTAGGTATTGCAACCTGTGCTAGGCTACTATCTAACGTAAAACTAGTTTAATTATTTAAGAGAATTTAACTTGTCCTATACGTAAATAGTTATTGACACATAACACAGGAATAAAATAGTGCATTGCATGTCCAAAAAACTTGGCATAAAATTAACATAAACATAGCTTGCGTAACAATAAATAACTATTGGCTACAGGGTTAATGTCAGGCACATGAATATAATAGATATAAATTGCATCACGCTTTATGTATTCAAGAGGGTCAACTCTTGCTAAACGAATTCGCAGTCGTTATACTTAATATGTCTTTACTATCGGTTGCACAAATTTTATTATCATTGTTTGAATCGGCCGATGACGGATGCCACCCATAAGTAAAGCCTAGGGTTGAACCTTTACGTGCAATCGACACAGCATTGATTGCATCTAATGGTCAGTAATTACGGGCTTATAGTACCGGCTTTCTACTAGGTCTCGCAGCCGCTATTCCATTACGTCCTTGTGATGTCAGAGTTGACTAGGTTATGTCTATAAGGAAGTTAACATATACCTCGAATTCTAAGACTATTAATTTGTATAAAGATGCTTTATGGTCGTATGGTTACAAAAGCTAACCTCACTATTAAAACATGACTTACTCCGTTTAAAACATATTATTATCTCTGTTTTGTCAAGAATCACTGGGATAACGATTACTTTTATACTATCTCTTTCTCTCTCTATCCTTAAAAATCCCTCTACGTTATGGTTATAAACGCGTGTTTTAAAAAAACATAGTACGAAGAACTAATTTTCTAAAAACAACAATGTCTTATTTATAAATGTCAACAAGCAATGTATTTAAGGTCAATGACAAAAACTTTCGTAATTTCATTCGAGTTTATTTTTGTAATAGTAGTTTTTGGTACTAATCAATGCACAATAAATATGCCGGTCGTGTCCTCTTGATAATGTATGCGTAGTATGTAATCGAAATAATTAAAAACAATTTCAACATATTATGTTTTTTATTCGGTTTATTCTAGTATATTTTATTTGTTTATACACGGACATTTACTAATAGTATTATTTAATAGGCATATTCTATCCCTATAAACTCTTTTACATGTTACTTATTATTGATTTGAAATATTAGGTTTTTGGATAGTAATTTTAACCGAATGAAAGGAAAAAATTGCATTTGTACTTATGAGAGAGTTATAAACTTTTAATACTTTTTCAGTGACTGGATTAAACACTTATTTAGCAGTTTCACTGGTCTATGTGGTCTGCATATTTTACGCATCACAGGTAAATAATTTATAAAAAAAGCTTAATTGCTGCTTTGTAAGAGGAAATATAATTAACTTTCGTTTGTAGGGTGGCATGAAAGCAGTGATAATGACAGACAGTTTTCAATCGGCCGTATTGCTGGGGTCGCTTGCTACAATCCTTATCATGGGCGCCGGGAAAGCGGGTGGACTGGATGCAGTTTGGGACTACGCGAGGACTACGGATAGACTACATTTTTTTGAGTAAGATGAGAAAAATTATCATTACTTAATTAACGATATTTATAAGACAATTTGAAAATTCTTCACACAATTCCCGACTTTAGTCAAACTCGCTAGCCCAACAGATTGGTATATATTTTCATTTTGCTTTTGTCAGTATGAACCCAGATCCGACGGTGAGGCACTCATTCTGGTCAGTGGTGGTGGGCGGTACGATGTACTGGCTGAGCATGTTCTGCGCGAACCAGGCGTCGGTGCAGAAGTATCTTTCAGTGGAACGCATAGCCCAGGCCCGGGTGGCGCTTTGGGTGTCCGCGTGCGGCTTAATCGCGGTCTACTCCGTCAATTTCGTCACCGGCGCCGTCCTCGCTGCGCACTACGCTGACTGTGATCCCATTAAGGTGAACGCGACACGAATTTTATATACGCCAGGTTCACACGTTTGTTTTAAAACGATTGTACTTAATGTAGAACTTTCGCGACTTGTGCGACCTCATTTAGACATGTTGGTATAATTTTAGGTTTGAAAATTAAATAAATATTTCCCGTTGGTAATATAACATGAGGTAATTGATTAAATGGATTCATTTTTTAACTTAAATCTCGAATGGTGCTGTAATATTATAATAATATATAGTTTACTATGTTAAAATTGACATAATATTTACCAAAGGCTGGTGTAATCAACGCGTCAGATCGGCTGCTGCCTCTTTACGTGGTACGCGAGCTGGGAACTTCACGCGGTGTTCCTGGCTTCTTCGTGGCTGGCATTTTTGCAGCAAGTCTCGGGTAAGGCACTTCACAATTTCAAAATTTATATTATATTGTAAAGTAAAATTCAAAAAACTATTTCAACTGAACTGACAATCCGAGGCGTGTGAAGTCGGTGTAGCAACTGGCTTAGACCCAGCTCAATTCCTGAATTAAGACTTAACTAGAAAAGACCAGTTGCCATACCAGTTTCAATTCAATGTACACGAGCTCTAAATTGGGCCAGTAATTCTCTCAATGACCTGAAACGATTTACAGATTTAGCACTCATTTTTTAAAGTAACTAAGACAATATTTGCTATACTTAACTTAAAACTTTTGATTAAAGATTTGTTTAATATTGATCATCGAGTCACCAGTTATTTTTATACTATTCTTATAAGGAAGTTTTAGTGAATGATGTAATAAAAGAGAATTCTTATTAATTTACAATAAAATGTTTTAGGACCGTAGCGTCTGCGTTGAACTCATTAGCTGCAATCGCATGTCAAGATTTATTCACCGGTCTTCTCGGAATAACGTTGCCCGAGAATAAAGGCGCGACGGTAAGTCCTGATTACTTTTCGGAATTATAACGATTTTTTTATTCACCGTAAGAACGTCGGATAAACGAGCCTCCGACGCTTTTATAGTAACAGGCTATAGTCGAGTTCTTCCCAAATTAAAAATAGTCGATGACTATTTTGGGTCTATTGTTTTATTAATGACTATTGTCTGTATAGATAGCAAAGTGGGTGTGCCTGGCATGCGGCGCGCTATCGTTCGGGCTGGTGTTCGCAGTGGAGCGATTGGGACCGGTGCTGCAACTAGCGGTCTCCTTCAACGGCATGGCGGGCGGCGTCTCGCTCGGTCTATTCAGCCTCGGTATGCTCTTCCCTTGGAGCAATGCCAAAGTAAGTTATACATGGAATTTATGATATCCCGTAATTTTCTATCTTGCCTTGCCATTATGATTTTCACGTACTGATATGAATTTGCATTAAACGAATCGGTGGCACGACCAGTGTTTAAATTAAAGATTCAGGTTGAAAATAATTTTTATTGCAATTTCAGTTACAACCGAAACATCAATCAACGAACATTTATAACTAATGGATAACTAATATCCCAGGGCGCAGTAGCGGGCGGTGTGTTCGGGCTGGTGGTGGTGGTAGCTGCTGGCGGCGGCGCGCAACTGGCGCAGCTACCCGCACCACGCCTGCCTGCTTCAACGGCTGCCTGTCCTGCCGCGTACAACCTCACTAACCACATGACCATCAATCCTTCGTAAGACGTTCAACCTTCTATTGTTTTGCAAAAGAAAAAATGACACTGTTGCATGGATAGTAATCTAAAAGCTTATTTGTATTATCTTCTTTAAACTGGATACAACGGTGATAAATAAGGCAATCCAAGAGGAAAGCTCATGCCACTTAATCTGTAAGCAACTACGGGGAGTAAAGAGTAATTTTGGTCGTACATTTATATTGCTTATCTATACCGGATACCGATTGTATTGTCTCACATAAATAACGTTGTTTTTTTCTGCGTATAATTCCGTGAATGGGTCGGTTTGCAAGCACTTTATCACATGGTATAAACATTAATTAATGCTGGTCCCATAAATAAGTGATAAAAGAGAGATGTTACACCCTCCATTGTTTTCTTACGAACAGTTTTACACAATCTTCCGTTGTCGTTTAGCATTCTATCGCGTTCGGCGCTGCTGTTTTTTATAACGTAAGATATCATCTCAAAATTTTCCTCAAGACGATCATTGTTTTCATATTCCCATATTTCAATTACGTAATATTTTAACAAAGAAAAGATTAATAAAGTTAAATCAAAATTTTGAAAGTCTATAGGAAATGTAAGCTTTATCTATCTTAAATATTATCACCTACAAGCCGAGATCGTCCTACTGTTATTCGTATTAATACGTTGCATGCCAAAATCATTTTTTGCTAAATTAAATTCACCAGGCGAAACGGAAGCATGGAATTCACCAGGCGAGCCATTAAACGCGTTAATGATTAGGCCAACTTTTCAGGGAAAACCTGGATGAATCAGTGTTCTGGTTGTTCCGGGTATCGTACCTGTGGTACTCCGGACTGGGATGCGCGGCGACATTACTCGCAGGCCTCGTCACCTCAGTCCTCACCGGCGTAACGGACCCCGCGCATGTGCCCATCGACCTTATATCACCGCCGGTCATATCATTCCTCAATTCCTTGCCCACTAAATTCAAAGTAAGTTGACTAAATTATTAGTAGAATATAACTAGCGATATATTATCATATCTTAATCTTCTTAAACATTAAAGTATCCCTTTCAATTTAAGTTCCATTTTCAAGAGTCAGGAGTCAGCAATAAAAAATCTAACAAGGCAGTAAACATATTATTTTTTACTTCTTTGATTGTTCGCCAATGTTACTAGAAAGCCCTTCGTGTGCCTACTCGCTTCGGTTCCGAGCGACGCAGAAGTTCTAGCGTGCGCCCACCGAGCATCGCTGACGACAAGGACACAAGACGAAGACGGCGACTATCGGAGCTGGCTGGCGGCGTGTTCTACAGTGACACGCCCCTCACGCGTGGTCTTGACAACCCGGCCCTGGGCCTCGACCCTGAGAAGCCTCCACCAGATGACTGCGTCCATCACACCTTCACTCTGGACCCAGCCGCCTCGCACTGCCCTCAAACCTCCACGTGTTAAAATTTCCACTAAATTGTACTAGCATCAGGTTATAACGATATCAATAGGAACCGATGTCGTGTTAAAACGTTTCTATTGTGTATTGAATGTAAGAATTATAAACAGTATTATATTTTACGGACTAACTCCGAAACGCATGTTGTATCATCTTATCGTATTTTGAATAGTTTTAAGTGTTAATTTAATATCGTTATTTGTGTAAATTGACATAATTTTCAGAAATAAAAAGTACTTAAAATATATTGAATTTAATTCTGACATTTATCATTTAGGTATTATAATTTGTTTTATTAATTTTCTTTGTAATAAAAAGCGTATTTGTACTTCTTACACACTTATCGCGCAGACACATCACATCATGTAAACAAAAACTTTGTCACATTAAAAAAAACCGCTGTATTTTGAATTTATTAGATTTTGACACTTATATTATGTTTTTAACGACTTTATGTAATTAGATTCACATTAGATTTGATCGACATGAATTTGGTGAAGAATAATAATCATCATTATCGTTATTTATTTTTTATTTACCGCAATTATATCATTATAATTACACTTATAATCTAGGAAGACAAACAAAGAAAGAAAATATAAGCATAATTCTAACAAAAATACAAGTAAACAGTCAAGAACTTTAAAAAGCAATAAAATGCTGTTTACATTGGAATAAAACATTTATTATTTTCAAAATACAAGCACAGTCATTTATTTGGTTGCCTTCCTGTCAATAAACATTCATTACATCGTAGAACAATCGAGAAACAAAACAAATATATATAGATTCATTGAACAAGTGAACTCTATACTTAATGTAATAAGGCGTTATTTGCAATGAACACCATTTTAGGATAATAAGTCTTGCTGTTGAGTTTGCTGTTGATGTATTTCCTGCATTGTGGAGACTGGTAGAGTCGCACTTACTGTTATAGAAGGCATACCAGGCAGAGACACCGGAGTCACCACTGGGATACCACTGCTCATCGGTGGGAGCATCATTGATTGGTTAAAACTACTCATATCAAATGTGGGTACCAAGTTTTGTGTGTCTTGTGGATAAGTCACAGGAGTAGGGACTTGCGGCTGCGTGTAACTCGGCATCATGGGTATGTAGGGCTGTGGCTGGTTCATCGGAATGCCTGGCAGGTTGGGCAGCGGAGCTGGGGGCTGCATGTGTGACACTGAAGGTATGCTGCCAAGATTTGTCAATGTTGCATCCGCTAAATCTAGAAATATATATTGACAGCAATAAATAGGTGTACAAGTTACAATATCACAGTAATAAAAAATCTTTGACTAATTTATATATGGCTACGCAAATGTTGTCGCTACCCACTAATTCCCAAGGTCATTAAAATCTATATACATAAAGAACTGACCACACTTCTAAACTTATTTCAACTTAACCTTTATGCATATATACTATAGTTATTTTAGGTAATATTGTCTATTTAAGTTTAAATTTAAAAAAAAAGTATAATAAAAAGATAAGCTATGTTATAAATAAACAAACTTACTACTGGAATATGCAGCCATATTTGAGACAACAGATTGTGCTTGTGAAATTGGTTGTTGTGACATAACAGGTTGTGGAGCACTATATTCCGAAGTACTATAGTTTGCTCCAGGGTTGACCATAGGGACTCCGGATAAGAAAGGCGGCGGAGGATGATTCTGTATTGGTCCTTCTTGCGATATTGCACTCTGAGCACCACTTACAAGTGGAACTTTTTCATCATTTATACTAAGATTTTGCAGATTCGAAGCCAGATTTTGTTGAATGTTTACACTCTGTGATGACACCTATAGATTAGAAAAATTAAATATTAATATTTATTTGTTCTTATTAATTTCTAATTAATTTGAAGGACTAAAGTTGTGATATATTTTATCCACATAAACTCTTTAATCTATTAAATAGCTGATGTAGAAAATGTAATTTTCCTCATGTGGTAAATCAAATTTCTTTATGGATATTACATTGAACAATAATATTCAAATGTTTATGTTTCCAATAAAGAATTTCACAGTCTGTTGTATACTTAGAAAACATTAAGAAATATTTTCTTATCACAAATCAGCCTTGATTTATGTACTTCTCTTACATAATGTGCAACAGTTTGTACTTCAAACTTTAATCTCAAATCTGTGTCATACACTCCAACATCAACAAATTTAAAAGAAAAATAAATTCAGTTAGAGAGAGAGAGAGAGAGAGAGATAGCTTTACACATTATTTTAATTTCCTAATGATTCATTTTCAATTTAAGCACATGATTTTTTTTATCAAAGTTTGTACAATTAAACAACTAGATTTTTTCATTATTCTTGAAAACAAAACAAGCTAGTAATTAACATATTTTTTATATACTACTTACCATTGGTGTGGATGGAGTATATGGATTTTCATTAGGTGCAGAACTATTTCTTATTGGAATTCTATGCAAGTATCCATAGCCTATCCCACATCCCAGGCTACCCTGACCACCCCAATTGTGATTGGGTGTGATGTGCACCTCACGGCATGTGTCATCAGCTGTATTGTACACAAACAACTTCAAGGCTCTTCCTTCGTGAGCTTCAATTAAAGTAAACAAATCTTCACTCTCATGCATTATAGAATCGGCTCCAATTATATAATCTGTGAATGGCCTTAGGCCTGCTATTTCAGCTGGAGATGTAGGATGCACTTCCTGTAAATAGTAAATTTAATATTAGAACAACAACTATAACATAAAATGACTATGATACTTTGGAGACTTAAAATAAAGTTGTGTTTGCCATTTTAAATAGTAATTTCTTTTGTTACTTACCAAAACATGCCATACATTTTCATTAGCACCTTCAAAGGAACAAAACCTAATGCTTACACCCAGAAGTCCTTGTCCTCCCCAATTATTACTCGGTGTAATTTGTACTTCCCTGACCGACTGCGTTTTACTGCTATATACTAGCATTTTAATTGTTTTATCAATGTTTTTCTTTAACAAATCTTTGAGAGTGTCATTGTCTTGGTCCAGTCTTATATTTTCTATTGCTACAATAAAATCAAAAAATGGTTCCAAATTCGCTTGGTGACCTGGAGAACCGTCTTGAACCTGCAAAAAACTGTATTATTACTAACTTCGTTCGCACAAACCGACTTTGAATATTTTTATTACTACTCACCCGCAAAACATGGTAACCCTCTGAACCACCTCCAGGTACTTCAGCACTTTGTGAGGAACCCATTGTAAAAGAAATAAATATGTGGAATTTCAAAAATAATTAAAAATATTATGGTGCTAGAGAATTTTATTGACAGTCGTCAAATCTCGAATGTTGACTTTGACATATCCCTTTTTTCGCTACGTAGTCCGTAGATTACGTGGCACGAAGCACGAACCTTTTATTTTTTTTGATGAAAAAGATAATCAAAATTATGTTTATGTAGAAATCACTTTAAAGTGTTACAAAATATCAACAGGTCTTTTAATAACAAGCACCGAACTCTGCTACAAAATCTTTAACCTATATATCATCTCGATTATAGACACATTATCTCAGCACAAGTTTTGCACTCAAATTAATTATACTATGATTAAGTTATTAAAACTGACCCATGTAAGATCATCTCTATTACCTGAGAGAACCCACACAAGCAAAATCTCTAATAATGCTACTTAAATAATATTTTAAAGGAGAATATCATCAAAGTTGAAAATTGTAAACCACGATTGCCACTGACTATGCCACAAAATAAAAAAAAAAGAATGTCAATGTCACTGTCATCAATTGGTCATCAAAATTGGAACATCGATTTTGTTTATGTGTTTATGTTAAAAATTTAGGAAAAAATCAAAATGTAAGTTAATATGGCTTGATAAAATCGTATATTATTGTACACTACGGCACTAATATCTGCAGAAATGATTTGCAATTTGCTAAACATTTAATACCCAATATTTTACTGTTTTATTTACCTTCAAGTATAATTAGTGTAATTAATACGTATTATTAAAGAGCTTTGAATTTTTTCAAAAAAAAACACCTTTAACGTGTAAAATGAAATATTGCCCTGGTTTACTGATATTTTATTTATTGCAGTCGCTGTATAAATAACGAAATGTCAGAATGTAAGCAGTTAATCACGGAATGGCTCAATGAGTACGCGTCTTTACAAGATAATGAAATAAAAAGTTTTGCAGCAGAACATGAACATAATCATGAGATTGCCACAGCAATATTTAACTTGTTGTATAGTGAGGACAAGGATGATGTGCAAACTTGCAAAGATGAATTATATGAACAGGTACTTTAAATTGTTATTCATACTTTCAATCTTTAAATGTTTATGACTGAAATTATTGGATAGATTGTATGAAAGATAATTAGATATGTTGGCTGTTAGAGATGTCTGGTAAAAAGCCAACACTCTATATATTGAATAAAGTATGGTTGGAAGGTATGATACTGAAGAGAAGTAAACCTTGTACTTTTAGACATTATTAGTTAGCATCCTTGGGCACAAATGGTGCACTTTCATTACCACATCAAGTGTCAGAATGATTAGTCAGGGGACATAAATGTCGACATTTTAGTAAGGCTAGTGTTTACACCAAAAAGACAATGATAGAAATTAAAATTTTTACAAATTTTCTTTTCAGCTCTTAGAAAATGTTTGTGTTCAACTCTTCAGTTTCTACAGATCTAAAGAAATAGAGTTGCAAAGATTTACTTTGCAGTTTGTACCAACTTTAATGTTCAATTACTTGAGTGCTATAGCTCAAGGCAGTAGCAAAAACACTAGATGTATTGAAACTCTTTTAATTGGTAAGCTTTTTTATATTATAACTTACCAAACACTCCTTTATATTTTTATAATTTAATAACTTTTTTATCATATCATACCTACAGACATTTTTTTCTTTATTTCAGGTCTATATAATTTTGAAGTGGTAGATGAAAGTGGTAAACCAAAAGTTGTTTCTTTTAGATTGCCTTCCTTAGCTCAAGCATCGATTTATCATGAGGTAAGACATAAATTTATCCTTTCTAAACTTAAAGTGTTACTATAGGATAAATTACTATTATTTTATATAATATTTAATCATTTTTTCCAGCCCTTATCTTTAGGATCTCAATTCCTAACAGAGAGTGCGCTGCGACGATGGGAGGAATGCAACACGAAACTTGTCAGCTGGGGCCCATTGTCCCAAGTGGAGACAATAAATGCACAGAATAGATTGAAAGTCATGGCAGCCTTACTTTTTATTTATAATAGACAATTAAGCTTATTACCTAAATTGGCGCTTAGACATTTTTGTATCGCTGCATCAAGGTAACTGCTACCACCATGTATTTAAACTAACTGTCGCCCGCTACTCCATCCATGCGGAATTAAAAAAACCAAATTTAGTAATCTATGTGTTCTTCCAGACTGTTTTATGTGTATGCCAATATCATTGAGATCTGTTTGGTAGGCTGAACAAACAAACAACCATCAATCTAACTTTCGCATTTATAATATTAGTAATATTAACAAACAAATTAATTAAAGTATGTAATTATATTTTATTCTGCAGAATTGTCACACAAGGGTTTCATAAGAAGCCAGGAGGTTCAAAACCTATTCCTCGGATACCAGTGTCTCCTAACTTCCTGTTAGAAATGGTAGAAGGGTCATATTTTGCAATGTTCAATGAGTTTTATACATTAGCATTGCAAGCTGTTAAAGATATCGATCAGAGAGCGCAATACGAGCTGTTTGCTGATGTAATGCTGGTCACCAGTGCTGTTATGAACTCATTAAAGAACAGTCCATCGGGTAAATGATATTTTGATTTTTTATAAAATGTGAAATAGCAGTATTAATATAGCTCTCTAATTAAAAAATAATAATTATAAATATGTAAATAACAAAATCTTTAGTACATTTTTTGACGTGACATTCATGACATAGTTCAATTCGACGTCTAGTTATGTTTGTCGGTTTTTTTAATAAATCTTAAACAACAGGTCAACCTTGCGACGGTCCAATGGGTATCAGCGTTGCTCTCTCTCCGGCTACTACTACAGTCACAATGTCAAAGTCAATGATAACCAATGCTTCGTTCCGTACAAAAAAATTGCCAGGTAAGAAAATGTCTTATTGCATCTAAAATGTCAATTACCATGAAAAATTAACTTTATGTCACTACTATTTTATATTTTGTACATACCTCAGCGAATACTAAAGGTGATCAAGGTTATTATAATGTCATTTCACCAATAAATTACTCTTGGAGCTTTTTTTTTTGTTTGAAAGTAGATAAAGTTTTTTTGTTAGGCACATTTTTTTTTCGTTTTGTCTCAATTGTTTTACTTTTCATTTATTTATTTCAGTTACTGATCGAAAAACTATATAAATTTATTAATGAAATAAGAAAAATAATATATGTAACTGAACTTGTGATCCCTTATAGTTCTTTTTGTTTATTTTATTTTCAGGTATGCTTTAGAAATTATTTGATACTTGCTATAAGTACAATAAACATATATATAGGCTAGGAATATGCGTTATCATAAAATAGTATTAAAGTTTATATAACCATATTTTTAATAATTATAAATCTCTTTCAGCACTCTATATTTTATGTTTTGACACATATACAAAGACGAATCCTTGAAGCTTGAGTTATCACTTTAATATGTCATTTTATAAATAATATTTTGATACTATTTGACTTTCAGACGATATTCCCATACAGCCGGGACAAGCTGTGGCCGCAGAATCAGCAGACATGTTGTCGTCTATCACCGAGGAGGCGGAGGCGGACGCTGCGCCCATGCAGCGCGGTGGAGTCATAAGAAATTCTAAACCGAAACTCGGTTCCTTTCCTGTGCTGGGTAAAAAAACGAAAGACGGCAAAGAGAAAACGGTCGCGACGAACGAGAAAAAGAATTCTGCTAAAGATTCTTCAAAGGGTATTTGGAATGCGTTGGGCAGTGGCGCCGGTGATATGGTAGATGCTCAACAAAAAGCTTTAGATAATTCTTTCGACGCTAACAGCAGTCTTAAGGATGAAATCTCGATGACGTCTGTTCTTAACAGTGCAGACAACTCAGACACTCGTTCACAAGGAACTAGTGATTCTTTAGACATGGAAGCGCCCTCTTCTCGTTTTGCTGCCATGCAAGTCAGTTCTGTCTAAATCTTAGACTATTCTTTACAGTATTATGTATCATTATAGTTACCGTATATGTGGTGTTTGTTATATTCAAGCTTTAGAAATAATTTAAAAAAAATATTAAAATTGTGCTGTTGGTATATTTACTTAATAAAGCTTTTAACGTTGTTGTGGTACTTAAGAATATTTCAATTGTAGTGATGATTGTAAATGAATTGAAAAAATTGTAATTGTGTCCTGCCAACTGTAATTATGTATCATTCCAATTATTGTTTTAATAAAGAAATTCTATAATACGTAAATAAAATCTCGTTAAACAAGTGCATATATTTTATTAAGTAATTTTTGTACCAAAATAAAATAATTGTAATAATTGGATAGTAAAAAAAATTCGTGCAAATAAATGCCAGTAGAAAAAAACCCTAAACACCTAAAAAGCGAAGGATTACCAATCTATAAGTGTGCATTTGCTAAATTATTTATCTTTATTTTCCCTTATTGGAAACGATGAATATGTTTACTGTAAAGTGCTTCGTTGTAATTAGACCGGGGAACGTAATCAAAGCCTATTAAAGTCTTTGGCTTTGTTTCTTGTAAAAGTTCTTCCAGCTTCGTTATGGTAGCAACGTATTCGTCATGTTCCTTTTCATTTATGACTATTGGCAGATTTGCTGCACAAACCCACAAATAAAACATGCCCACTGAAATATTAGAATAATAATTACCGCTGATTAAATATTAACACAAAAATATTCTGTAGGGGCGCTAGTGTGTTATTATAACATTGAATTTGACTTATTTCCAGAGACCGTTAGTTTCTAAGATCAAAATCCCCGTTTAGAACATAATTTTCTCTGTTATATCAATGATAATGAAAGGATGATGATATATTTTACAAAGGGATTTGGTCTCAGTAAATGAATGTCAGGCAGCAACGGCGAGTCAGATATCTTTATCGGTCTATAATTAACTCCGATAACAACGCCCTCTGCAACTGTTTAGTCCAAGGTCATTTGATGTCTATAGTGGGTTCTTGTTTAAAGGTGGATTTATAGAAATCAATGCATGAATCACAAGTTTATATCAGTATACTGACATTGAGTGAATTACTAAACAATATTTTTACAATATAACAGCGTTATGCTTACACAATATGAAACCTCCGAGTACACTAGCTCCAATGAGAAGACCAATGTCCATTGTGTTTTTCTTCAGCGTTAATAGGAGTGTTATAACCAAAACTGTAAATGCGATGAGGCGAACCAACTCGGCTACGATGTACGGCATCATTAATACATTATTGCACTGAAATGTTCAACATTAACAATTATTTAATATTCATCGATAACATTTTTTTATAATCGATATAACAGCTTAAAAACCGAATTATACAATTATAAATGTTGTGGAAATTTCTAAAACCTTTTTCAACTGTCCAGGGACAAGCAGAGAACAAAGTGAGGTAAAGGCAATGATTTATGCCTGATATACGTTTTGCCAGTAGAGCAGGACTGTAGCGCTGGCCTGGCATAGACTACTTCGACTCACTGGCGCCAGTTAACGTTTACATTAAACCATTTGGATGTCAGCACTGATTTGGAACCCTACGAGTTTTACATAAATAATGTAAAGAATCTGAGAAATACATGGTTCCCACATTTTTCCTGGCGCAAGGAATTGAGTAAGCGCGTGCATTTTAGATACTTTACTTAAGGACAGTGGGTACCTTATAGGCTCCATAAACATACATCATACATATAATTATATAGATGCATGTTAACAATATTATGAGACCAAGAGTTTTTGTTGGATCTGAAATAGAATTCACTTTATGTATATTTTCGATAAAAATCAGCGTTTTAATATTATCAAAATTGTAGTTACCGCTCCGTAAGTTGTTAACAAACTCTTTCGTAAATATCAAATTCAAATCATTCACCCAAAACGTTATTTTTTCTTCAATATTCTTGGGATTCGAATATCCAACACAGCTAATAGTTAAAACAATCAACGCTTGTATCTGAAAATAAAGTAAATGTCCTTTCATTCTCATTTGTTTCATGTTTTATAATTATTTAATTCATCTCAGGTCAGGACGGGTCCTTGTACCACTTATGTAGGGTCGCCGCACCAGGTTTTCTTCCACCAGATCATCCGTCATCTCAATCGTCACTACTCGCTACCTTCTTAATCATGTCACCTTTTACACAATGCATTTTAACATTCGCATTTCCGCCACATATTCTCTACATTGGGATCCATACATCACAAGTCTTACGATGGATTTATATCATTTCCCCCTTATTTTAAGACGAATTTGTGGGTCGCATATTTACCCCGTGACTTTTTGTCATTTCATCCAATTCGCTTTCATTCTATTTTTCACGTCTCGGTCAATATCGCATTCGTTTTACAAGTCGTAGGTACTTCCCAGGCATTCGTCTTCCTTTCATCGGCTATCACATAATCTTACGGGGTACTCGGATATATGCTGTTTATAATTTTTAATATGATTTTTTTACATACTATTGAGAATAGAGCAATTATTATTCCACCTAATCTAAGTGAAAACCAAAAACAACAGCTATACACCAGAGCCATTTGGTTTATTACAATGAATTCAAAGTGTTTTATAAACCGTAACTAAAATATTAATAATGCATTATCCTTTTTATACAGAGCTTCGTGTTGACTATCATGTAACGATCAAAAAGCTATTATTATCTTTTGTTACGTATTGATTGCAATAAAATGCTTGCGTGTTAAAATATTAAACTTTTTTATAACAGCATGATAGATGGCGACGCGACTTAGTTTAGCTAGGTACCTACATATAATTTAGACTCGTTAAAAACCTTTGTTACAAAAAACGGAAGTGTAGAATTGTCCTTGACATTTTATAACTGCTCGAATTAACATCAATTTGAACCCAAGGTCACTAGAACTACATATTTTCCATCCATACTACTCCGTGTCGTCGGTACATCTCAACGAACACAATACATTTATCTCTTGATTCATTCTCATTTCTATAAATATAAGTAAATGTTATCAAAGGTCCCAAAGTAAAAACTGCGCAGAACTCAATTTCCTCGACGGAGCTTCCAATCGCTTGCACGAGATTCTTTGCATGTGTATACACTTATTATCGCAAGAAAGTACAGTCGGACACAAAATCATCGCGAATTGTGCAAGAACACAATATTAATGCGAATTGTGCAATTACTAAAAAAAATCTTACTAAACTTACACATGCGAATGTTTGGATGGATGGATGTTTGAAGGTGTCTCGACAATGGCTGTAAGGAGCTCGCTGAAATTTGGTATAGATTTAAAACATAGTCTGGAAACTGGAAGACAACATATGCTGCTAATTAAGGTTTCTTTTAATTTCGAACGGATTCCCACAAAAATGTTGACATGTGAACTCGAGCTACATCGTGACATGTTACGTTACATGTTTTACATCAAAAATGAAAAGATTAAAAGATTAATTAATGTTTCCTGTAAATAAATGTAGTGGTTCGAAGTGAATAAGTTCGTCATAAAATGTGGTTTGAACTGTACCTGCGCCTTGCAACTGCGCAGTATCTGTCATGTAGTACTACTTTGGGTCCTGACAAATATCGATTTTGCATTCATGTACTTGTCTTTCGCAACTAGTTAGCTTGTTATTACTTGGTAACATTTCTATCATTGTTTGTTATGGAAAAATGATACAGATTTGTGTTAATTGTTCGTGTAATGTGATTGCTTATCAAAACAACATATGATACATATTTTCATCATAAGTGCAATAAGAGTAAAGTAATGGAGAACACAATTACATTATTTACTTTACCCGATGAACTTATATTTATTGTGTTAAAATATACCGATATTCGTGATGCTATTAATTTTAGTGCTACATGTAGGCACTTTCATGATTTGGTGAAGAGTAACCAGAGCTTTTGGGCATATAAATTCAAAGGACAGTAAGTTGATTTAGATAAGATTTCTTATTCCAATGCTATCAGATATGTTTTTACGTTTGAGAGACATTGTGGCTGTGTTCTATTTGATGTCTACGACGTAACTTCTCACCCTCTACCTATATTGCTATCTATTATATAAATGTTTTTTTTTTGCCATTTGAACAACAACATTCCATAATAAGTCCTAATATCTAACTTTATATTCTCAAACACTCTCGTGACCTATTTTATCTCCCTTTAATGGATATTTAGGCTGTAATCGTCAAAGTTGCAGTATGATTAATTATACATTCTGTGACTATGGGGGTACCAGAGCACAAATCTTTGATACTTATGATAAATTAAAATCAGAGATGATTTTTTGGCGAATCGAATCCTTGATGATGTCCTTAAACACTAACATTATGTCTAATGTGATTCTGTATACTGTAGGGTTCTTTAACTTAAAATTTATAATATTATATGTTTATTTCTAAAGTTTATCGCAGGTGGTAAATTTTCCAAGTATTGAAATGCCAATAAATATTGCAGGTTGCCATGCATCTTTGATGTTGCTGACCAGTACAGCAGTGGTATTTGGCTAAATGAGTTAAAAACCTTTTTGCTCCAAAAACAAAGCATTTATAAAGAATTATTGGAATTGCCGGCAAGACATTATTGGTGAGTAAAAGTAAAATTTTAGTAGTGTATATTTTTATTTATTAATTAAATACAAGTTATTTAGGTGTAAATTTAACTATTTACGGGTTTTATATGTGCAAATTTTAGGAAAATTGGACAATTTTCTCTCCATGATGTGGTTCATTTCTTCAAAGTATCATCAACACATAACCTTGGATACTACTATACCATTTCCATACTGCACAACATAATTAGAATTGGTTATAAAAAAATGCTACAGTATAATACAGAAAAGTAAGTGAACTTACTAATATAATTACCTCTTGTTCTACTTCTTTTTTACAACAAAAAAAACCTTTCTTGTAGGCCATATACATTAACTGAAATGCATTATGCAAAATGTGTGCTCAGTCATCTAATGCATAGTTATCTGACTGTGAAATGGATAAAAAATCAAATGATTGAAGAAACACCTCCGGAAATTGTCCTCAATTTCATTGTGCAGTGGATTGATAATGAGAACTTCCACTTTTTTGAAGACGTCCTAAATAAAGTTTGTATCAAACTAGCCTTATTTATATTTTTATCAAACTATCTTGTTTTGTTCAGTCATAATAATGAAATTTAAATACAGTTGGACATTTGGGCTGATAAAGTTAAAGCACATTTGACAAATGCCCATCCGGATCAACTTACGGAGAATACTGATGAACTATACACTCCAGCTCAAATTTTCTCTGCCGTTTCCACTGTCCTGTTCCACCAGAACCGTATGACTATGACTACTTCAGCAAACTTGGACACCCTTGATGTCTTAAAGGTATTTATTTTAGTAAATTTTTTTACTATTAGCAGTAATATCACACTCATCAGTAAAGAGGGACATAATAGACGGATACAACAAATTATAACAGTCCTATTTGCCTTTTATTGGCACAAATTGCAAGGAAAGCCTGTAACTGTCAAAATGGTGATCAATTACAAATGAGATTTCAAAAAAGCTGAAATGTGTGGACCAAAAACTACGTCCAAATTTTTTAGAGTACCTATTTCATGTAATATAAAATACAATGTATATTTGCAGGTGTTGGAAAATAAAGTTGGGAATCAAATAGCAGTGTATGCTATTTACCAAGCAATAGCCAGACGATGTGGTGCCGCATGCGACCTGATCGTCTTTGTGAACCATTTGTTCTTGGAGTGGCGTTGCGAGGACAACCCGAACAAGCCCGTCATGTACAAGATACAGATCATGACTGGAGAGCTTGAGGCCAATCACCGCTGCCCCTATGTCAGCTCCCGCTTCAAGTACAGCGCGGATGCTCTACTGCATAGCCTGCACGCCTGCTTTGTTAAGAGCCTGGGGCCTATGCAAAATTGGTAAGAACAACAATGTATACATCTCACCAGTATATAGGTATTACCTGCTCCATTCAGCATAATTTTAGTGCTGTCTTCCAAAAATGTGTTTATTTTCCTCGCTCTTTCCCCAATGGTTAATTTATTAGGTATGATACTTATTAAGTATTAAAATATTTCAGGGCGTCAGCTAACGCGGCAGATTTGCTTGGATTCCTCGGTGGTACTTACACCACGCCCAGCGCATATGATATATTTTATCAATTCTTCTCCGGCGATATTGATTTGATTTCGTTGAATTCATCTCTTGATATTAAAAATGTAAGCAAACTGTCGGATAAGCAAGATAATAGATAAATTTGTTTATGTCACTAAAGTTATTAATTATTTTCAGCTATCAGAAAGGGAAATGGCAATAATTCTCTCATTGGTTCATGTGAAGATACGGATGAACCGTCCACTTGGCAAATTTCAAAATAAAGCTGTAAGTACAGCTTGCAAAACTTAACACCTCTTTATATCACTCTTTGTGACGTCACGCATGTACAACCCTTCGACCATCAGATCTTTCTATAAATCATTATTCAGTCTAGATTTTTCTTAACTAAGAACTAAAAAAAAATCTTATTCTTTAATATAAATTACTATATTTATATTGTGCAATTTAAGAGTCTTTACTGTTGGACTAATCGTCCAATGGCAAAACTCTCTAATTTGTTGTCTTTAAAACCTAATTTGTATTGCATTGCTTCCAGGTTTTTTTTTATTTTGATTTAGTTGTTTTTTTTAATCACATGTTTCAAACACATAGACATTTTGTTGATTTGACTAGCCCAGTGCGGTTTAAGTGCATTAGAAGGAAGTATCCTTCCAAGACGAGATATTACAACGACGACTTGTTTAAGGTAAAGATATCGGAGGCAAGGGAGCATGATGTCACAGTAAAGTATGGGGTGGGTATGGTGTGTAGTCACAAGGACTTGGAGTACCAGTGCATCATTATCGGCTGGGAGCTGAGCTGCAATGCGGAGTGGCGCACTCGCCTTACCAATGACGGTCAGACCACAGGCTTCGAACAGCCCTATTATAACGTCGTGGCCAACGATCAAACCGAGCGATATGTTGCACAAGGTAAGTGCCCTTGATAACAAAGTATAGCCAAGTAATTAGTGTGATGAATTTAATATACAGTTTGTACTGCACTATGATTTGAAAATGGACTTACTTCTTACTCTTCCTAATATTATAAACACAAAAGCTTAATTGAATTGATTTTTGTTACTATCTGAGTCCAGAACGGTTAAAGGTATCTTAGAGAAATTTGACATAGATGTTGAAGATAGTCTGGAAGAACCTGTAGGCGACTAATTAAATTTCTTGCAAACGGTGTCGCGGGCGACAGCCACTAAATATATATTATTATTTATGTGGTCTTGTTCTAATAATTATAAGTAAGTTTATATTTGTTGAATATTGAAATTAAATTTTGTGTAATTGTTTAGAAAATCTGGTGCCTGTTAATCGTCCAAACCGTTTGCTCCATTTGGAGGATTTGGTCAGCAAAGATTTTAGCCATTTTGATGGCTTCAGCTATGTTATGAATGATGAGAAGAAGACAGAATATCCAGAAGAAGGGCCGATCATCGAGGAGCACCGCCAGCGTTGCATGACAATCGAAAATTATTGAATGTTACCTTAGAGTTAGACTGCTGTAACACTTGTATTGATTATGTGAATTACAAAGTGTAATTTCGCGCGTATGTATGTTTGTTTTTTATGTATGTGGACTTGTATGTATGGCAATTGTAACAGACTAGAAACTAAACGATTAAATCGACTTTGTGGAGTGAGATGTAATTCAATTCTTCTTCCGCTGAGTGTCAATACATCGGCCCAAAGCACACGTGTTTTGTGTTGATGTTGATTATTTCCCCTATACTGGGTGTCCGAGAATGGCGTGTACAACGATTACCACAGATTTCTTGGTCGAAAATATGACGATTTAACCCAATTTACCTATATCTAAAATTGCTGCGTATAGCCGCTAGAGGGCTGTAAAGTTTGCAAATATTTTTACATTTATTCAAATATCTCAAAAATTCGTAACTGTGTATGCCCTTGTATAGGAGACGTAACGTACCTTTTTACGTTGCTAAATCGTTTTTTCGAGAATGTCCTAAAATATGAAAGTGTTACTTATAATATTACAGATTATTAAGTTTATTTAAAAAAGAATTGTTTCAAAAAGCAGCCAAAACATGACGCTATTCGTGCCTTGGAGCTTGTCAATTTTTTTAAATCAAAGTTGCATTTTTAACCGACTTCAAGAACGAGGAAGTTCTCCATCCGTCTGAATGTTTTTTATGTAGTCTCTGTGGTTGTCAAAGGGAATAAAAGGGATGTCAGTATGTATTAATGCAAGTGTCACTGCATTCAAAATTAAAGTAACAAGTAGTATCTAGAAATTATATCAACTACTGCATGCATTAAACTTATACTTCAGAAATTATAATATTCAAAGAGTTAAAAATCTTATAGATTATCAATATTTAAACTATTTTTTTCTCATAAGTCACTTTTTATTTATAAGAATACTGACCTCTATACATGGACTTGGTGTAAGTCGTGATATTTTGGGCTTACTGGATTTTCGATCGAATAGATAGAAAATGAAAGGAAATTTCCATATATAGAGATCAGGATAAGAATCAAATTACATACAAAAAACAAATTTTTCTGGCCCAGCGAGAGGCGCGTCATAAAAATTATTGATAATTTAATATGACACGTGAAAATTGCCTACTATAACTTCACTATTGCCTATCAGCGGGGGCTAAACAAAGTGCAATAGCTAAAGCGATTCCACGACGAACATCAAAAATATATAGAACTGACAATATGTTTCGGTAAGTCACGTAATTATCGTGCGTCCATAGCTCCATACATTTTTTAAATTTTGTTATGGAATCGCCTCAGAGCGAATGCATTTTGTCTAGCCCCTCAGGCCAGAAAAGTTTGTTGCGCTATAAGTAAATATTTGTGAAAACCATATTGTAGAGGACTAAAATAAATAAAAAACTACATGAAATTATTATTCTTTATTTATATCTGTTGCAGTGCTTATTACATTAAATCAATTTCGTAGGGACAAAGTGGTGTGTAGACGTTATTTACATTCGATCTGACGGAGTTTTGACATTCAATTAGAAACACGTCTAAGGCAATGGCACTACTAAACAAGGCATCGGAAATAATTGGAACAATCTAACAACGCTTCACAGGAAAATGATAAATGTAATATCCAAAACATTATCCAGAAATGGCAATCAAATTATAAAAACGAAACCTTTTATGATTTACTAAGTACTTTTAGAGAAAAAAACTTAATTGTATGCATGTTGTTCTACAAAATACTACATCCCTGTAATGCAAACACTTTTTGTATAAAATGATCACCATTCCCGAATTCAAATATGTAGCTTTATATTGTTACTGCAAGGTATAGTAAACATTAAGTACTCAATTAGCGTAGCGTAGCAAATTGTTAAACATACTAACATATATTAATTAACGTAGCAAGACAATTATCCACCTTTACAAAATGAATTATTGTATATCTATTATAAGCTAAAATTTCTTGACGCGAAACTAAACCTCGTCAACAATAATGTTATGAGCAACATTGTTGTCACACCCCTATTGTTACTTCAAATATTTGGCCTAAAAATTTATAACATTTGAAACAAAGATTACGTATTCTAAATCTTGACCATTCTACATACAATTTATATATAAGTAAAAAAAGGAGTTTCAACATAAGTTTATCTGCAAATTATTTTATCAGATATGTTCTCAGAGTACATTAAATTTATATGCAATATTGATGACCTACTTTACTATCTAATGATACAGACGATTTATTAAAACTGCAAGTAGAATGATTAACATAAAAAGGAACGCAATTTCTTTACGACGATAAAGTAATCTAAAAAGCTGGACTAAATTTTATTAAGAGCTATTTAATTATACTGACAACGTCACACATTAGGTACTTATCAAATTACGTGAGCTTCCAATAGGTAGGGGCAGTCGCACGCGGCGCACGACGCCACACAATCAGAGTCCCACTCGCGCCCGCCATTGCCACTGCGCTTGCGTCTGCGACTAGCACATAATATTGCGAACGATCGCTAACACTAAAGTTATCGCAAGATAAGATAAAAAGCAAGGATCTGTTCGTGAGACTGAGATCAAAATCGGTGTGCCATACAACAAAACACATATATTTTTAAAGTATTCAAATCAAACTACTTATAAAAATTTATTCAGTATTTATCTTCTGCAGTAATAAATTTATGTCAAGTTAAAGTAAAAAGCGACATTAGCCTAGGTAGAACTAGAATTAATATTTTGACCATCTCGATATCTAACATTACAGCAATTAATTTACAATGTCAGAGAACCTATAACATTAAATAAAGCAAAACTAAATGATAAATGGAACATGTAACTCGCGCAGTAGATATGAGTACAGGTTGTCATTTGGATCGAGTTTGGTT
>NW_013529869.1:844966-883046 GCF_000836235.2 Papilio xuthus
ACGTCAGCGACGTGCTCGGGTGACTCCGCCGCCCATGCCGGTGGTGGTAGCCGTGCCCGTTCAGATCTGGAGACAAAACATGTCTTATTAAACTGTTAAAGAATATTCCCTTAAAACAAATTCAATTATAAAATAATATTTCAAATTTGTACAATTATTAAAATTATTGAAGTTTTATAGGACAGTAACTCAAGTTTTTATTCTCAATGCCATCCTTTGTTATAAATGTCAATTATAATTCCAACCTATGATTCACCACATAGGAAAAGCTTTGTAAAGGATAAAATCAAGTGAAAAATTACAAAGTCAGTTTGTCACTAAACGTGAATTGCATCAACTTGACAGTAACTATTCAGAATTTGTCGTTTTAGCATTTAAACAATAAAACTAGATTAATTACTTACCAGCAAACAAATCACCAAACGGAGAGCCACCGAAAAATTCTCGGAACACTTCCTCGGGGTCTCGGAATGTGAAGGGGAAGCTGTGGTATCCGAACTCGTAGTCCTCGTCAGGGGCGGAGCGCCTGCCGCGCCCGTTATTCAGCCCCTCCTTGCCGTACTGATCATACACACGCCGTTTTCTTTCTGCATGTACAAAACATAGTTATAATCGCTGCACATGCTATGAAAAAAGCGATATTTACAATATTCTAAATCTTATTTATGCTAATAATAATAACTACAACTTATTTTATTACTTAGAAATATGCTTTGCTTTTTGTGCTTTTATGTTATACCTCAAAGTGTTGGTTATATTAGATCTTAGGCGGATAACAGTCTTTTAAACATAAAATACAATTCATTATAAACATTATGGAAATGTGAAAGAAATAGAGATATATACAATAAATCAATAAGCTCCCTCACACTTACTTGTTATTGTTATTTGTTAGAAATTTCTAAATATGTTATGAATTTTCAACTAGGATTCAACTATAATCTTACAGTATCCATAATCCTAAATTCAGTAAAGTAAGCCTTGGAGTACATTATTCCAATAAATTAATTTTCATTAACTGTTACTGTAATTTAGTGTTAAATGTGTTTGATGGTTGAGTTAATTTACCATGACATGTCAATATTAGTACAATTTGATAAACCAAATGATGTCATCGATATGAAAATAACTGAAGCAACTTTATTTCAGATACCGCAACAGTTCAATAGTTTCAAGATGTAGACTGTTAACACCAAGTTTGATTCACTCTGAAGACCAAGAAATCAGATAAAACTCATAATACAATATCAGGTAAAAAGGGCATATAAATAAAATTATAAGTACAAATACATTAAAATTATTAAATCTTTGCGCAAGAATAATATAACATAGAACTCAGTACATATTGATAGGCCCTCCTTGTTGAGTGATGTCATGCTGAGATAATTGGAAGCAAGTCACAGTTCACACCAAATGTTATTTCACTCACAACTCCAGACCATTAGTTGAGTAAGTAGGCGGATTCAATAAACAAAACTAATTGTTATTTGCTTTATTACTTATCTGAATATTATCACTTTGTGTCCTACTTTATTATAAGGATATGTGGTGCAGCACTGATTCATATCTTACTAATATTATAAACATTTGGATGGATGGATGTTTGTTACAATGTATCTCCAGAACAGCTTAGATCTCGCTGAAGTTTGGAATAGATGTAGAACATAGTCTGCAAGAACACATAGGCTACTAATTAAGTTAAATTCCCTGTGGATAGAGTCGCGGGCGACAGCTAGTATGAGTATAAAATTCACTTTGCTACGTTTCCTAAACTCTTAAATACTTATAATGTAAAAATGTTGTATGTGTATATCAATAGGGCTTTGTCTGTCTCAAATGCTATAAGTTTATGATTACAGTTCTGCCATATATCTTTGACACATTAAAATTATACACTTGTTAAACAAATCATAGGAACAAAAATGATAATATTCACTGTACTAGCCCTACATGAAATTGACACTACCAAAAAATCGGTGAAAAGGTGTCTCTCCGAAAAACCCCTTGAAGCTAAAGTGTCGGTGGCCATTTACTCCATTCTTGCTTTGATATCTGTGACTGTGGTGACTGGAAGCCCGTGCATCATACACTTTCCTCTTGTTTTCTACCCAACAATAACATTATAATGTACACTTATAATAATAAATGGACAAGTGCTTGCATACAGAAGTAATAGCTCAACCCAATTCCACATACAACATTGATCCACTTTATGAGCAGGTCACTTGAGTGCATGTGATTTAATATACACAGACATGAGGGATCAATAAATACTTGTATTAATTTAGAAATAAATATTAAACTATTGCTTCTACATTTACAATAAGTCCAGTAATATTAAGAAAATAACATATACAGTAAACATAAAAATATGTTAGAAGTTCAGCATCAGTTTTCTACTACCATAATTACCAATAAAGTTTCATTTATGTAATAATATTTAATTTTATTATATAAATACACCTAGTATTTGTGGAGTGCATTTTCTACTAATATTTTTATAACTGCAATGGTTGAAATCTAGTCACAGTCTTGTTATTCAGGTAAAAATGCATATAGAATACAGTGCTGTGGAATATACTGGATGGTCCAGGTAGCTAAGAATGAAAGATATATATAATATTGAAATAATACACCTACCATCAGACAAAACTTCATAAGCCTCAGATATTTCCTTAAATCTTCTGTTAGCCTCATCTGCATTGTCTGGATTCTTATCCGGGTGCCATTTAAGAGCTAATTTTCTATAACTGTAAACAAGGAGATGTTGTAAAATATATATTTCAAAGAGATAATTAACCATATAATAAGACACTTACGCCTTTTTGATCTCTGCTTCAGAAGCAGTCTTTGAAACACCCAATGTTCTGTAGTAGTCCACCATATTTAGTTACCCGCAAGGGGGATACAATTATCTGAAATATACAAGATTTTAAAATAACAGTAACATAAAGCACATGTGCTATTGGAATAAACTATTATATATTTCCTTTAAAAATATACAATTTAATGAATATGAACTACAACAATTAAATGTATATTAATGTATTACTGAAGTTTGACAGGACACCCGCCTTTGACATGGCTGCCATGAGACGGGTGAATGTCACCGGGAAAACAAAAGAATTCATCATTATTATTTGTAGAGTTCCAAAGAGGATCTTATATTTACAATACATGTATAAATAACATTAAAGCAATTTCCTAGCAAACATTTGCAAGCACTTTAATTACTTAGGTTTAACCCTTCAAGTAGCAATTATGTACTTGAAATATGTTTAAGTTAAATTCTAACATCTCAAAATGGAACATACAAATAAAAATATAACCAGACTGATCTGACTAGGAAATGTAATTAAATACTAGTTTTATTTCTTTAATTGCTGTAGAATTTGCTGTTTTGACTCTTGTTTAATAGATATTTCTATCAAAAATGAGAAGGGATGAAACAACACAATATCTTAACTTTTTTATTCAACCTCTGCTATCTCAAACTGGCACATGTTCATTATTTTTTATAAAGAGATAATTATAGTGTATGTGGAAAAATGTAATTCATCATAGTATGTTATAAATTTTATTCACCAAGGTTTATTAACAAGATCTCAATGGGTACATATTTTATTTACCATATCAGCATTTGAAATATAATTGTGCTCTTTAATCTTAATCTCTAAATTAAAATCTCTACTCCTAGTTAAGATAGGAGATAACATACTTAACACAGTAATGAAATTCAAAATTTCAAAATGACACTTGAAAGCAAGCAATTATAAAAGTACACACATAGCATAAGCAAATCATTCATCTAATCTTATCATGTTGATGACACATTGGTTGTGATGAGAAAATAAGATGTAAACAAGTACCACATGCAAATTGATCAAAAACATATAAAGCACCAAGTTGAATTATCAATGCAGTTATCAGCATGTGCTAATTGTTAAGTCTTAACTATAGCATGTACCATTAATGATTAATGGTTGATTAAGAAAACAGAAAAGGAAATTACATGATGTAGTTTACTGTCACATGTCATTTTGTATATAAGCATGGCATATAATTTTATCAATAATTATCATGTAAAAAATGAATATTAATATTTTAACTAGTTAATTATAACACACAGTAAAACAGTTGGTGAAATTAATGATCACATAGTCATATAATGAGGCAGAAGTCGCGCAAGCTTCCCATGTTTGCATTGTTTGGAAATGTTATTGCAATTACTTCAGTATTTGTAAATCTTATGTTTGCACGTCGTAATGTTAACGTATTATGTTTTGCAACAAAGACGTTAGGAAGAAATACTTTCGAAATAGATATCAACTAAAACTAGTTACGAAAAATGTTCAGGCTGTTTCTAGCAAAATCTATATTTTCATTGATCAGCTGATTTTAGCTTAAATGAATGTTGTTTAACTTTTACTCATTAATTGTAAGTACAAGACATAATTTAAAATCATTTGCAAGCTTATAAAAAAAATTAAGAGCTGTCTTACACCTACACACGGTATGATGCATACTGTGTTTTAAATAAGGCAAGAAACCTCTCTATATTTTCTTAAAAATATATAAACTTTAGCGGAAATAAGTAAATTAATAAAGGCAATGGAAATTTTCGAACTTAATTCAGATAATAAAAACAAAAATAAAACCTTAAAATAACATTTGTTCTTCCGGTGAATAAAGACAGGTGCAACAGCAGCGACCAAATCGATGTTTTTGTCGAATGTCGAAATTACACAATTCACTACACTTTTATCACCTTTGTATTTTAAATCTAACCCAGCATTGACATCCGATCACAATTTGATAGCGACTTCTATTATGTAGAATACACATGCACGAAACGGATGATTGGTCTTGTCCAATGACACTGTTGTTCGATCTGCTGGAGAAAATAATAACACTGAATCTATCACAATCAGGCCTTTGTTAAGCAATTTGTCATATACCGTAGTATGGAAAAACAGTAAATTTTGGTAGTGAAAATTTGCTGAATTAAACAAAAGATAATAAACTAAGGTGTTTTGTAACCGCACCTATTTCTAATAAATATCAGACTGACATACTGTTGCACAGTTGTAGATACCAGCTCTACCAACTTCTACCAAGAACCACCAAGACCAAATTACTGAGGTAAGGTGGGTAGGTAATAATTATACTTACGTAAAAACCTTGAGAAAGGTGTGTTCGTACATTTCATTCAAGCTTTTACCAATCAATTTTTACTGAACCTTAAAACACTAAAAATAACAAAAGAAAATCTAGTAAAATTTTTACATCAAAGGATACTTTCTTATTTTTTTGTGTATGTAGCTACATTTACGAAACGATCTTATAATTAACGAATGTATAATAACGTTTAATGTAACAAAAGTAGATTTGTTATATCAATTAAGCAGATTCTACTGATTAAGAACATAATTTTAACACTGGCAATATTGATCACCTATTCGTCATGGCAAGCCCCGGTGCGGGCAATGGAGGGAAAAGAAACGTAAAACTAAAATCTTCGAAATGCAATGCATATTATATCGTTCAGTATAATTCTTAGGTAAACATTTAATAATTTAAAGTACATAAGTAATATATGACTGTATCAGTCCCGTGAAATGTTATAATTATATTATATCAATTTTTTATCATTTATAGGTATAAGTAATGGTTTAATTTTTGCCAATACATGCAAATAAGCAAGTGAGAATAGGTATCTCACAAATCTTTGTTATGTAAAACTAGCTTAGGCAAATCAGTTGTTCTGTTTACATTACAAAAGAATTCTTCATTGAAATAAAAAAGCAACACCGAAGATATGAGTAACACAAACACAAATATTGAACAATGCCATGAATAATGCATTTGTATTTGTAACGAACAAAAACAACTGAAGTGGAAGAATTCGTTATTTACGTTCTTATTTAGCCTTTAGGTATAAATTACATAAACTGCCTCTTGTGATTTCAAAAGGTATAATCATTTTTTTTCTTATTTCATTGTCAACCGATGGTCGTCCACAGCTAGACGTTGGCGTTCCTCGTAGATAGTTTTTTTTAATGAATTTTATATTGTACAAAAAACTGAAATGGAATCTTTGGATAAATGACAGATATTCATAGTTAGACGAATATCTAATCGACAAATCTAGCACCTAGATGAAACTTATATACCTACATGCAAATTCTCTCTACCTTATCCATAAAATATCAAGTCTAGACTTTCGTAATAGCTAAAGTTTTAGCCTGCACATATTAATAAAATTACCTGCGACCTCGTTCCCGAGTTCCCGACTACGACGCAATCATCACGTGTGCCTATATTTTGTGTACACTATGTTTTCCAGATTTGCGCCTACGAATTTTATCCTGCTTACTTTTGGCTATACATAAACGTTAAAATTATATCTTTAGTCAACAGCAATGGCACATGCGATAAGAATATTTATATTGGTAAGAATAAATTGAATACTATAAAATGTGCGTAGAATAAATTACATTATACATACCTATAAAATATGACAGAAGAGCAAGCGGGTCATCTGATATTACGTGACCTTTGGTCCTATGCTACCAATAACAATCACAATAATTACAGATGCATTACCCGCCCTTTTGTGGAAAGAGTGAGTGGAAATTTTTAAGATAATTGGACAATATTGTAAGCTGCATGTATTGTATAAATAAACATGTAAAGTGCAATTAACGTTTCCATTTGATATTAAGTAACCATTATTGTTGCAATAAAACAATATTCACGAAAAATAAAGTACTTAAATGTACTCATATAACATTAATTTTAGAAATCATATAAAATTTAATTTTAGAAAATTGTATGTTACATTTTAATAAACTTATACAATACCAGAAGTGCGCCAAACCTATGAATCAGGCAGGCGCCGAAAATACTTTAGTAGTCACATTCAATGATAAAAGCTCGCATCATTGAGGATCGCTTATATTGATGAAAAATCTTTATTTACCTAGAACTATAGTTATCAGTTTGTTTTACTCATAAGATATTTTACATCCTTTGCCTATTTGATTCAATAAAATATGTCCGTTTCTCGATATTCTTGAAATAGGAAACTTAGACGGTAAATTAAAACGTATATGTACGTCACTTGAGTGCTATAATAAGATGATCTATTATTAGAGAATTGGACAAATAAATAGGTATAGAATACGTAATCACTTCCCAAGCGGCATTCTTATTATAGACTTCACGGCGAGTCGCGTCACAGGTTACACGAGACGGTTGATTTTTAGTTAACATTTTTCTATGGATTTTTTTATTATTTTTGAATGTAATATTTATAATATAATTCGTGTCTTTTTTAACGTAAATTATACTCGAAATATAACAAGAATAATCTTAAATTTTAATAGTTATGATTAAGAGTATTTAGATGAAAACTTTATGTGAGAAATAAAATTAATTTGAATGTTTTCGTAATAGTTCAAATATTCAAGGACCATATCGAGCTTTTTTATGTTATGGAAATCATTCTTGTTCTTATTATACAGATATCTAGAGTGAAAATTATACCACTATAAACATTTTAATATGGCTTTTGGATAAAATGTAGTTATAAGTGAAATTATGATTTTTCAATAGTTGCGTGGGATACATAACTCAAAAATAGTTCGGCGGATCATTTTAGTTGAAACCTAAAAATAAATGTCTACAATTATGAATCAATGATGAAAGTAATGTACACCTTCGCAGTGACGCCATTAGTATATGTGTAGATATATATGCGTTATATGTAGACTGGGAATGGATTTGTTTTGCACACTAAATAGTGTTCATAAAAATCTTGAAAAATGTACACCTAAAGTTAGAGCTCTGACAAGATACGTAGTCGACTTCGTATTGGAAAGATAAATTAACGATTTAATGGTCAGCAAATAAAAACTATTTTTTACTGAGCTTTGAAAGATTTTATTCGGTTACAAGATTTCTTTTTTTTTATTTTTATAATAAAGATATAAAAACTAAAAAAAGAAACCTAACCGAATAAAATCTTTCGAAGCTCAGTGAGAAATGGCCATTAAATCGTTAATTTACTATCAAATAAGTAGTCGACTATGTATTCTGACAAGATAACTAACTCTACCTTTACGTGTATATTTTTCAAGATTTTATGAACTTCACTTTTAAATTGATGATGTACCTTTAATGCAAAATATTCTTTTCTGCGTATTAAGGTGTCATATCTCACTACGTCACGTCCACACGTGGCACAGGACGATGACACAATAAAGGAAGATTTTATGCTTGGAAAAACATCAATAAAACGTAAACAGGAGCACGATTTAATTACCATACCACAACTCAACTTTAATAAACGTCATAAAAACACGATGGGGTCTGAATTTGTACTATATATAATCTGATATTCTTACTTGACATATCTGTTTAGTTTTTCCATACATCTCTTGCAAGTCAATCTATGTAGGTATTCTTGATATTAAAAAAAAAACAAACACATTTCGAAAGTTTTTATTTATTACTATTTACTAAAATGGAAGACTTTTCTGAGGCATGCAACGTTACATTACAATATATTTTTAAACTATGCAAATAACATACAATGATAGTAAAATATCGTTAACAATTATCTATATAGAAAAACACTTTATTTCTTACACAGCCAACATTTTGACATTTAATTAAACATTATTACAACATTGTTTGTGCTTTAAAATTAAAAAAAAATATAAATACGTCTATGGCACTTTGGCACAAAAATAAATGCATAAGCTAATAATACTGTGAATATGTCACATTATTTAATTATTGCAATTATACATAAGTAAGGAATGAATGTAGAGAAGACTACGTATTGTCAAAATCTAAAATTGTTTCAGTGTTTTCCTTAATATATCTAGATATATATCCGCGTGTTTCTTTTGGAACACCAACGCCGGTCTGATACGTATGGCGCGCTCCCCACATGATCCGCCCAGCACGCCTGAAAGTTAACATAAACTTGTCAAATCTGACGCAAATAACACGTTACTTAACTATTTTAATAATTTTACTAGATGGACAGTGTGCTACACCAGGGCCTGAACGTCTACTGACTTGTCACCCCTTGGAAGTGTTTGTCATCTCTTTCATGGTTTGTGGAAGACGAGAAAGGGCAAAATCACCTATCTTTTGGTAAGTCTAATACATGTTTATATTAAATCTATACTAAGGTGGTCCCTTTGTGACATAGCTACTCTGAGTGCGGTTATTAGGTTTTTTTTTTATTATTGATATTTAATTAATTACCAACTTACCATTTTTCTTCATGTTGTTATTAATCTTGTCTCTGAGTTCCGAGGTGGTTGCATCGAATGCTAAGAAAGTACCGCGACCTCGCACGCTGTTGATAACATTCGGAAACTCTTTTTCCAGTTGATGGAGACCTTTCTTCAAATGACTTCCCACTTCTTGTGTTAATCGAATGAGATTGTCACTTTTGATGACTTCCAAAACTTTTTCTAAAAGAATCAATTTTCCTGGATCACCCATCCAGGTGTTGAAAACTCTGTACGGATGAGGAGGTCTGGAAAAAAGATAAAACCAAACATAAAAATCCATGTAAAGACTTAATGACATTAATAGATCAAAGCTCTTTAATCAAGGCGTGACTTTTTATTTATTTATTTACTGGAAAACAATATCGATAGTTTTTGCATACGGACAATAAAAATAACAGTATAACAATAGCAAAGAGAATAAACAAAACAAAAAGAAAAATAAAAAACAGACATTTTCCAATAATAATTGTTTCCCACGCCTTAATATATTACGTAGTGTCTACTCTGAAGTGAATTATGAAATAGACAAATTGCATATAAGTTTCATTTAAATTATAACGTATTAAAAATCGATGTTTAAAAAAATCAATATTATAAACATACTTGAAGCTTTCGCTGAAGTAGAATCCGCCGGTGAGCATCTTCTTGCTGAAGGTGACGACATCGGGCGGCGAGGGCAGCTGGAAGTGCTCGTGGCACCACATCTTGCCGGTCGGGCCGCACCCTGTCTGCACCTCGTCCATTATCAGCGCTACACCATTCTGGAACGGTTCAATATACCAAGACATTAGCAAAGGATCAAACGCGGTGATCGTAATCAGCATTGAAATCCTAAATAACATCAAAAAATTATTTTTGAAAAATTTCTACTATTTTTTTTAGATAAATAACCAAAGATGACGTTTTAGTTTCAATAATGAATATTAAGTATTATTCTCTCACTTTCTTGCATATTTGCTGAAGTTTCCGGAAGAATTCAGGAGATGCTTCGTTGTCTCCGCCTTCAGCTTGTATAGGCTCTATGATAACACCGGCTACGGGATTACATGATTTTTGGCACTGAATTATGTCCTCCACCTCCTCTAAACATCTGTAACAAAACTCATTAATTGTTAACTAAAACTTAAGTATAAAAAAACAACTCTACGCTTGTGTTTAGGGTACTTACTCCTGGTACGAACCTACTGTACGTTTTTATGGTTGACATTTATTTCTAACAATATCTTAAATAAAGCAGAACTATCTGATATTTCTTTTTAGCGATAATGTAAATTATACAACTGTACAATAGTAACATACAATTATTAGGAAATAATGTTGAAATACGATCGTAACTTTGATAGCACTAGATTAATGTCTTTCTATTACAATAGCACAAACGTTCGTTACATACGTTAATTTCGTGCGACGCTCATTCGTTAATCTATCTTTTTACACTGTATAAAAAAAAACTTAAATTATAACGCAGATTGCGCGCTTAGTGTGATACATAAATTAGCTCCCTTCTATGTATAAGTCAACTCATCAACATAATAAGTGATCTGGTATTTACTTGCGATCCATCTCCGCGTTCTCCCGCTTGTGTTCCTCGAGGGGGTATTTGTACCGGGGGAAGGAGGCCACCGGCCACTGGAAGGCCGGACAGTCGAGCTTATGTATCGGCTTTGACCGCGTCGACGACAACGCACCGAAAGTACGTCCGTGGAAACCTAACTGAAAATCATAACATCTTTGATTACAATCAAGTACAGTCATCATCAATCTTTATATTAAAAATCGATTGCTGTTTGTTAGTCAAGCTAAAACTCGAGAACGGCTGCACGGATTTATCTAATCTTGGTCTTGAAATGTGGAGGGCTAGGGACGGTTTAAAAGGTGAGAAAGATTCGAATAATTGCCGGGAACTAATTAAGTTTTTTTTTATTTCGCGCGGACGCAGTCGCGGGCCACAGCTAGTTGTTTATAAAAACTTATACAAAAGTGTATAAAGTATAATATATCGTGCAATACAAAATTGTAAAAAATCTGACCTTGAAAGACAATATAGACAGATGGGGAGACCCGGGAGGCATGTTGATCATACAGGTGTTGATTTCTTCCTGTGTAAAAGTAATCTTTCCGCATCGCTCCTTAGTTCGATACCACATGAAGACAGATTTGAAGGCGTTCTCGTTGGAACAGGAGCCACACATCATGGTGGCTATGCAGTTGAGGCCGGCCGGCGCCACCGGCATCAGAACTTTGTTTAACATCTCAGGCCATTTCTGAGATGGGAACACACCTAACGCCGGTCGGTTTATAAGTTGCTTCTGCAATTTATAAATAAATAAAAGTAAATATCGTTTTAAATTAAGTTTCCATTATGAAGTTAGAGGTGACTTTTATACTTGAGACAAAAAGAATTAGAACTTTTACGTGACGTCAATATCTCAAATCGTTTGTTGATACATATAATAACAATCAAAGGACACCTCAATGTTTAGAAAATTAAAACTCAGGTAGATCAAGTGACCTTTTCACAAGTTTATCATGACTTAAATTCTATTAAAAATAATTTGGATGTTATGATATGAAAAAGGTGATTATTTGCTTCGGCTATTATTAGTTTGTAACCGAACTTACCAAGTTATGTTCATCACTAAAGGCGTTTAACAACTTTGGATGATTATACCCGATAGGCACCGACGATATCTGAGTGAATGCATCGAGGAATGTATTCCCATCGGCGTCCACGAAGTAATTTCCCGCGCATTTGTCGTAATCCGCAAACAATTGAACGGCACCTGCTTGCTGTAATATAGAAATTAGTTAAATATTAATTTCATTTAATTTTATTATTGTTTATATTAAGATACAATTTAATTTTTCAAAGATTGATGACATAAATTAAATATTGGCGGTAAGTAAATTGAAGTACAGAATCTCTATCAGTCTTGAAACAAAAAAATCTAAAAAAACAATCGACATATTAAGGCCCTACATTAAATATTGAAACAATATCATAATCATGAGATTGAAAATTATCTTAAAATTGTGAATAACGAAGCTTGGTTAAAGAACGTAATATTCATCTATATTTTATGGATTTGTATCTACACAAAATTACAAAGTGAAGAATACATTTCAAACGATATACGTATCCTAGACTATTATCTCGAATAGAACACGTTTATTTTGCTTTACTATTAGTACCCTAGCCTAGTAACTAGTTACAATCTGCGCTGATAACAATTATAGAGATAACAATAGTAACCTTGACACAAAAATAATTCCCCGTTTAATTATGCACAACATATTTTCAATGGCATTACAGTCAAGCTTGTTGAAACAATATATAAATGAGAAAATTACACATTAGAGCTAGTTTTATTTTAAAAATAAAAAATAAAAAATTCCCTCTTATTTATTAGTATTAAATATTTTCGCCTTTATTTTCGTCACTGTTGTTGACAGTATGATATGGTATCTTAGTTAATCTCAATCTCTATCTTATTTAGATTTATATAATATAAAAAAGATAGCAAAGTATATTTTGACATTGAATCTGCTTTTTTAGCATTACGCTACAGCTATCCTGCTCGTAAGGACCATGTCGGATTAAAATATTATTATAACACGCATATCGTTTTTAAATCTTTGTACCAAAAAATCTTATGCAACGTATATCTGTAGGTTATCAGGTTATTATGTAGTAACCGATATTATTAAACACAATTCAATACAAATGTTTACTTGTGATGCATATTTAATGAAAGTCAAGAACGCTGCGGTAATCTTAGCAACAATGTCGAAGATAACAGTCACCTTCATTAATTTATATCCACGAAGAGTTTTAATTATTAAATCACCAGTAATTACCATCTTATTTCTATGTTACGTAAAGACGTCCCGGTACTTAAATGTTGGTTTCGAAATTATTTTTGCCATTTTACGTAGTTTCAATTTTACTTAGGTTTGGGAAATGGCTATAATACAATGAAGCATATACAGTTCGATTCGATGTCACAAAACTTGATGGTTAATTATCTTTTGTCCTTTACCATCGATAGCCAATTGTTTTCCTTGCCAACCATATAGGGCAACATAGAGGCAGTATAGGCATGGTGAAACAAACTTGCATTGTTAACAAAACTTGGTCTGCAATGCAGTTACTGCTGGCATCAGTTGATACGGATCGAGTTATCATATATATACGTAAATTAATAGAATGTGTATGTAAAATCATGTTGGAATTTCGATTACAAAGTAATACGCACGAATGGGTTGGGAAAGATAGCTGCAATATTAATAAAAATATAATGGCATTCATTCATGACACTCAATTGCACATAACCGTTGTCAGACCAATCAAGTTCCCCTACGTTACTAATAGCGTCCGATGTAGTCTTCAATCTGCTCAACCAAGAATCGAAATAAATGTATTTAAGAGTAGAAAATAACTGAATGTGCCACTATATAGCAAATTGTTACTAAATCTATAAAGGATCTTACCTGCAGAGCATTGAGGTCTTTAAAGAGTGCCTGTGATTTAGGTCCAGGCACTGCAGTACGTATGTTCGGCTTAGCAGGTTCACATAAAGCACTAGTTGAATATCTGATCCCTAAAATATTAAATAGCTTTGTTAATTAGCTCATTATTTCGCGCCAATTTGTATATATAAATGAATTACGATAAGTATGTTAATTTAACTTAAGTACTAAGTGCGTTACGATAAATTATACCTTGGTTTAGCCTGTAGACTTTGGAGCAAAACCGAGTATAAACATAAATATGAACAATCATGTTACAATTTAGATATGATTGCAAGTTTTAGGACTTGTCATTGACATTTAATTTATTTGACATCGATAAATAAAAAAAAAGTCAACTTTTCCTACAGGATAGAATACAAGGAAACCACTCGGTTTAATAAAAACACCGTGATAACTTGTGTTATAGTTGAGATAATGCCTCAAAATTGGGTCACCTATTTTTGAACCAATGTCCGATCACGGAAAAAAAATTGTGATACCAAAAAGAAGGTACCTACTCCTCCAGACTTATTTTACTAGCATGGAATGAGAATTGTTTTAGAAAACCTGCGAACCTGTGATTACATTTAAAGTGTTTACGGAATTATAATGAAAATATCTAATACCTAAAAATATTTTTACTCACAGTTTGATGTAAATTTATTGTTTTTCAGTAAAAGCTGATCGTTTGCAGTTCGGATTATATTAACAGTCTTCAACATTTTTATTCGCAAACTTTGGAACTGCAAAAATGTGGATTACTTATTATAGGAGCCTTATACAAATGTTGCATAAAACGTACATAAATTAAATTTTTCTTACTACAATCGCACTAAGAAAATATACATAGACATAATATAAATAGAGGCACTTACTATTCCAATTACCCTTAGCAAACGGCTATGCGGCCGTACTGATATTGAATTTATCCAATTGGCATTGATTAATTCTGAGTGGAGTGGGTTTGGCGCACTGACCTTTATAGTTATGGACGGGTCACTATTTGAAAATGACATCTTTTGTTTCGTTCCGTCTTAATCGGCTGTCGAAGTGCCTTACGTGCACAAGTGTATAAAATACTGTCTGTGTGCAATTGAAAAATTGCTAAAAATACAGACATTAATATCGGAATTTATGTCTTAGTCTAATTGAACAATTATTTTGTTTCCTCGCCACCCCTAACATCCAATAACTGTTAGGCGCTAAATGACGAAAATTGAATAGGAACTAAAACCGCGGTTTATAGCCCGTCCATATGTAGTGGTCAATGGTTGGGAGGGAGGTTCTGAGTTTGATCGCAGAGTGTACAATCTGATGCTGAGAACTATAGAGACCATTGGGTCATAAAAAATAATCCCATAGAAGCCGGCCGTGCTACTGACGGAAAGTTGCTACTCTTCTAAATTCGGCGATTCCCTACATTACTTTCACTTTAAACATTATTTAAATATCTTTACATAAGAGGAAAACAAATCGTTTTAGTCTATAATTAAACACTCTATGATTGTAGCTGTGACAAATGTCATGTTAAAAAATTGTCAAATCCCGTCAAAAAAATAATATAAGCTAGGAAGCGAACCAAATAATAAATGAACAAAAAGCAAAACTAGTGGATTAAGGGGAAATCCTTGAGCTTTAGATTATCCACTTTCGATTTCAATAAGTGCTGTTTTACATAATAAACAATGTTAAATAAAGTTTTATTATCAACAGACGTTACCCTAGCTTGTGTCCAACATGCACTTTCAACTGAAAAAGAAGAAATAATGGGACTGTTGATAGGAGAGGTAAGTTTTCATGCAATAAACATTGGAAGAGATGATCAAAGATTTTAATATATTAGTTAAAACCACACAGGTTCATGATAACAGCTCGTTGGTATCTATAGTCTCTTCTGTCATATTACGTCGACTGGATAAAAAGCCCGATCGCGTGGAAATATCTGAAGAACAATTGGTACAAGCAACTTTGAGGGCAGAAGAACTTGCAGCAGAAGTTGGACGACCGCTTCGAGTTGTTGGGTGGTACCATTCACATCCTCACATCACTGTGTGGCCATCACATGTTGGTAAATATTTTCATCTAACTCATGTTCAAATTGCATAGCATCACTTCGATGAAAATAAGTTAATAAATCAAATCTATTCTTTCTAGATTTAGCAACACAATCAATGTACCAGCGTATGGATTCAAGCTTTGTGGGCATTATATTTGCAGTGTTTCTTACAGAACAGACAGCCAAGGCACCTTCGGTAACAATGATGATAGCTATATATTCAAAATAACTAACTCTGCAACCTCTAGGTATTAATATCTTGTTGTACTTTTTTAGATACAGATAACATGTTTCCAGTCAGTCAATGAAGGTTCAAATCAAAGCAGAAGGGAAATAGAATTAGAAATAACAAACAATAATGATTCTTTAACTATAAACAACTTTGAGGTTAAGTATAAAAAAGTAACACACTGAATGTCATTATAATTTTTGGTAGATGCCAGGTAAAATGTTGACATATTTTTTTTAGATTTTGACACAGTTACCTGCAATATTGAAGGAAGAAGAAGATGAATCATACAGCAATGAAGTTGGCTTAACCAACACTGATGATATCATTACTAAGCAACACAATGCTGCAGTCAGAACAATAGCCATAGGACATATTGTTGAAAAGGTTTGTTATTTATTTAGTATAAAATATTTCGCCTCCACAACTGTATAATTAGATTTTAATTGCTGTACAAAATCTCATATATAAAATTCTTGTGTCACAATTTTCATTCCCATGCTCCTCCGAAACAACTTGACCGAATCTCATGAAATTTTGTGAGCATTTTGAGTAGGACTGAGAATCGGCCAACATCTATATTTCATCCCGCGCGGACGAAGTCGCGGGCGACAGCTAGTTTTACTATGAAATGATTTGGGACATTATTGATTTTATTTATAAACTATGTAAAATAATGCACTAAATATAAATTTGCCTGTAACTGATAACACTACATAAGCAAATTGAGTTATAAATGTTATAATATATTAAGTGAAAGGGGATTATATATGTTTTAAATTATTTATTTCTTTATGCATTTGTCTACATTTTAGTCTACATGTAATCATGAATTACATGGCACATGATTTACGTTCAGATATGTTCTTATTAAAAGTCACTATTAAAATTATTTGAAACTAGTTTTAAACAATGAATTTTTTTCAGGTTTCTAGGCCAATGTTGGAAGCATTGGTTGCACGAAATGCTCTTTACAGTGTTCGCTTAAGAGCATTAAACAAACGGCATCAAGAATTGATGTCTATGTTAGATAATATGTCTTGTAATGTTTAAGTACAAATATTTAAAATAAAAATTAATTGAAATCAACGAAATGTGTATTCATTAATTTTATAAAATATCATTTTTATCAATCATTTCAAAACCATCAGATGAATCAATACTGGAAACTCTATTCCTTCTTCTCTCATCCTGTGATGTATAAATCATATTAACAACTGCTCCACCTAAATTTTGAAATACATTGTAAGCAGCATTACTCCATGTATTTGCTGGTTCAACCACTGCAGTGGATCGATATTCTTCCCTCAATGGTTCTGGTTCTAAAACATATATGTGTTTAATTCAATTTCTTATACTGTTTTTACAATTATTTTTACAAACAATACTTACGTTTAATCCGTGGCATATATTCATCTTCACTAGAATCCGAAGTTTCAATATCCTTTTCAAATGTTTGCATTTTTTCCATTGATAGATTAGTAACAATGGAACTACTAGTTTCAGAACTATCACTAGCTTCTTCAATTGCCAAATCTTCTGGTTTCCAATAATCTGTGCAAAGATATACAGAATAAAAATCCATCTATAAAATTATAATAAACAAATTAGTTTCATTTACAACTTGCCTAAACTTTGTTTTTCATCAATTATTTGATTTTGATCTTGCTCTATAGACAATAAATCCATATTTGCATCAGACGCTTCTGGTATTAGTCCTTCTAATTCTAATTCTAGGTCTGATTCTATAACATAAGAAAAAACATTAATTTCAAACTTAAATGGAAATAACTTACAAATCATACTATTATTTTTCAATACATAGTGGTTAGAAACATTTTATCACAATTAGTAATTTGAAATGTTACCAGTATTCAGTTGTATTTTTCTCACTAGCCTCACAATAGGTGGTAGTAACTTTTTGGAGAAGCATATAAACATAGTCAAAAAATACATTATTGTGTATCCACTGATATGTTTACACACAAAAAACGCAACTCCAAAAATAATCTGTAGCAACAAAAATGCCTGAAACAATAGAATACACTGAAGTTTCAATAAGTTAGTCAATAGAGTTGATATGTAATAGTTCATTTGAATCCTAATTTCTAATAGTGTTATTTGTTTTATACATATCAGTGAAATAATAAATAAAAATTATGTTTTTAAATCAATAAAAACTGTATATACAATTTATTCATAAGCAGCATATAAATTATTAAAATTACCACATGGTTTTTATAAGTATTTACTTTTATAAATAGTCATGTGGTATTATCTCATGTAATGAATATTTCCTGCTAGAAAATGTAATTGTTAAAGGTCAATGTTAAATAACTAGATAATGTTTGCCATCTTATTATTTTGTAGCTTTTTTTGGTTGATTCCAAGTATTTAAAAGTAAACAGAAAATAATGCTTGTAAGTTAAGACATACCTTGGTATGGTTTCGTTCGCGCAAGAATACATAATCAAGCCATCTTTTATTCATCCAATTACTTAACTGCACTGTAGCTGAATTGAACTTTGTAATATCACAGCTAGCTAACTTTTTTAAACATGTTGTTCTATGTTTATATTTTAACCATGTTTCAAGGGCATCAATAACCAATACAACAATTGTAAGTTTGAAAATGAATTGCAAAAAATTAATTTCTTGATGGACGCAAAAGCTGAAAAAAAAAATCAACACGCTAATATTTTAAAATGATGATAAACTTTATGTCAATTTGTCAAATTTTAAACTTACAAGAAAAATAAATTCAAAAACACTATAAACAAAAGGGACAGCCACATTTTATTCCAAAATAATACATCTTCGAATAAGCCAATAAAGGCCACAAATAAAAAAGAATTTTCATTTTTGTTACACTCTGTACTCTTAGTGGTACTCCATTTTAGTTTCCTTCTAATTGTGGCAAACATCTTATACGCTTATTTTAATACATAGACATAACGAAAATTATAAATATAACCGAAGCCTCAAATGTAATATGTCTTTTCGTTAATAAATACGAGATGCTTATTATGATTTATAAATATAATTGTCTTTTGTGTCAAGTTGGTGTCAAACGTCAATGACAATTTTGACAGATTAGTACAGTGTTTTACATTCAGGACGTCACGATACCAAAGAGTAGGTATTATTATACAGCACCAAAATCAATCTGCGATTTGAGCAGAATTAGATTCCTAACGAGGCTCAGTAAATTTAAAACAATATCCAAAAACTATATTTGTCCTTTTAAAATCTTAACAGAAAATTAGCAGGACAAGCAATCAACAAAATGTCTGTGTTTATTTTGGAAAGTAATATGTTACAAATTCTCAATAAGCAAATATTTTGCTTTAAAATTGTGGCGACTTCTACTGTGGATGGTAACACACTGAAAGATATTAACCCATATTATCTCAAATGTAATGTAGGTACCTAGTTCAAAGTTTGAAAGCAATATTTATTTTTTATAAACATGCGCGTCTTTACCAGTCTTTACTGATTGGCAATTGCAAGCAACATATTGAATTTAAATTTTAAAACCAGTAATGGTAACACTGGTTGAGGAGAGGTTGGGAGAATTACTATGTCAAAAAAGTTATATTTATTTTCTTAAATGTCTTTGAATTATGTATTAATTGATAAAAGACTGTTAAAGACTACATTATATTTCATACTGCTATTTCTTATTTAAAATATAAGGGTTACATTGATCAGCCTAGTAAGGTAACTCTTGATTTATCAAAGTATTAATAATACAAATTAGATTTTTCTTTTGGATCCAATAAAATAATGACTCATTTAATGCTTTGAATTAGAATATAAATAACAACAATGTCGAATTTATATGAAAAGTTGCCTTGCAAAGAAGGATCAAGACCATACAAGTGTGTGGAGTTTGGAACTAAGGTGTCATTAAAACTGAACAATTTGAGAAAAGATGGAAGATTTTGTGATATTGATTTAATATCTGGATCAACAAAAGTGAAAGTAAGTACTTTGTTAATTTTCGTCTATTAAATCCTGCAGTAATAGAGTACATGTATAGTTAGCAATCATATATAGTACTTATAATAAAATCTATCATAATAAATATGTTCATCAAAATTTGCAATACAAATATTAAAAGTGCATGTTTCAGGCGCATCGTGTGGTATTAGCTGCAAGTTGTGAATACTTTGATGCCATGTTTAGTGTGGGCTTGGAAGAGAGCCATAAAGGTCATGTTATATTACCCAATGTACCCCCTGGTATTCTACCAATGATTGTTGACTTTATATACACAGGTAAATCCTTACTATTGATTACATATATAGCAAAAGATTATTTGTTTGTACCCTTCTATCTAATCTTTTAAATTATATAAATGATTTAATAATTTTACTAATATTATAAATGTGAAAGTTTAGAGGCTCAATGGGTCTTAATGAAATTTGGAACATATTTAAACATAGTGTAGAAGAACACATAGCCTACTTTTAACCTTTTTTTTAAATATGTGAACCAATTCAAGAGGGACAGCTAGTACTTTCATAAATAGGATTCTGTATAATTAAAACAAACATCACTAAACTTGCCGGGTGATATTTTTATTTAATTTCATGTGTCTTTTAGGTGAAATAATTATAGACAAAGCAACAGTCCAACATCTTTTGGTAGTTGCCGATATGCTTCAGCTCAGAGAGCTGGTGACTGGATGTGGTGAATATTTGAAAAGGGAATTACATCCATCAAATGCTTTGGGTATATATAGGTACTATTATAATTCTTAAATTTATGTGAAAACAAAACAATGTTTAAAGGATTATTAATTTTCATCTGAGGTTGTAAACAGTTTTTATTTTAATGCTGATGTGACTATGTTACTTGGCTATACTTGTTGAAACATTGATGCACTTTACAATAGCATTAGTAATTGAATTATATTTGAGTCACTAATTGATATAATTGAAAAACATTATACGGCTTTATGGAATACATAACTCTAATATAGTAGATGCCTAAACAATGCAATACTTGATCATATTACTGTACATTTAACAGTTCAAATAATATAATAGTAAACCTATTTCAGGTTTGCAGAATCACACAACTGTATGAGCTTAGCAGAAGAAGCATTATCTCATTGTCAGGTCCATTGGAACTTAGTGACAAAAGGTGAAGAGTTCTTAGAACTACCTCTGCAACAACTTGTTACTTTACTATCCTCAGAAGAACTGAAAGTTGATAATGAATCACAGGTAGGTTTATAAATAAATATGGTATTTGAAGGCTTAGGTGTTAAAATTGGGTCTGTAAATTAACATGTACAGTGTCAACAACTCGCCTGGGAACTTAGCTTTACTATAAAGAAATCATAGTGGCCTTGCATGTTTTAAAAATTTAACATATACTTCATTATAGGTCTTATATCCAGCATTAGAATGGCTTGAACACGATCCAGCAAGTCGCAGGCGTCATTGTTTCGAAGTTTTGAGCAATGTACGCCTACCGCTGATCTTGCCACAAACTTTGGACGACGCCCTAAAAACTACACGAGACCCATCTATAGCTATCGCCTTGAAAACAGTTCGACATGATATGGTATGTATTACGTTCGCCAACTCCATTGTTTTCTTTAGTTGGATTGGTTGAGTAATCAAAATAGTGTTGATACAATCATTTAACTGTTGAATAATAATATTCAAATTATTATTTTAACAGCATATATTGATAGCATAAATATTTGCGATTAACATTGTTTTGAAAAATTTGTTTAATAATGATTAATAACTCAAGGGCCAACCTTCAATATAAAAACCAACTGCCACATAAAAAAAATGTTATTTTATAATGACTTCAGAAAACGGGGCGTGGTGCACTGGTGTCGTTGGCGGCGGAACCCCGAGCTCGGTCACGTCGCGTACTGCTGGTGGCTGGCGGCTCCTGCCATGCCAACAGTGTCTTGCCCAGCTTCGTCTCAGACAATATACTCTCCACTGTACTCAAGTTTGATCTCTATAAGAGGTAGGACCAAAGTTCTTATTATACTAAAAGTTCCTTGCCTTGCGATTTCACATCTACGCAGTATACATTGCCCGATTTCTTTGATTTCTTCTCACTAAGCGCTTAATGCTCGGTCACTAAAAACCTAATGAAATATAATAACGGCTCTGCGATGTATTAATTTGCTTCTATAATATTTCGGCAAACACATTCGTTGACGTTCTGTCGTGTTTATTCCTTGATGTGTTTTTTGCCTCTTTTAACAATATTGCCATTAAGATATCTTGTGTACTCAGAGAGTGGGAGGAGCTTGCGCCAATGGATATTGCGCGCATCCAACCAGGAATGGCGACGATGGGGGGACGAGTGTACGCAGTCGGTGGCGAGCAGGGCAGTAAGATACTGGCCAATGGTGAAGTGTACGACCCCCAGGTTAATATTATTTAATCAGCAATATTTATCCAAATGTATGTTCTAAATCCAACTTTAAATCCGGTTTTGTTATGTTTTGTAGAATAACAAGTGGTCGGACATAGCGCCAATGAAGGAAGCGCGGTGCGAGTTTGGCCTGACGGGGTGGAACGGGCACTTGTACGCGTTCGGTGGCTGGGTGGGCTCCGACATGGGCGGCTCCGTCGAGATGTACGACCCCATCAACGACGAGTGGTCCCTCATCGGACGAATGCCCGAGCAGAGGTTCGGCATGGGCGTCGTCACTTTTGAAGGTAAATCTACTTTTAATATGATATTACAACTTTAAAAAATATATTTACTTAACATTTACTAAAATTTCCACCACCGTGTTACATGTGTTTTGTGGTAATTTGTAGGTCTTATTTACGTGGTGGGCGGGTGCACGCACTCGTGGCGGCACACGCGCGACCTTCTGTGCTACGACCCGAGCAATCGCACGTGGCGCACGCTGGCGCCCATGCGGCACGCGCGCAGCCAGGCCGCCGCCGCCGTGCTCGACAACCACCTCTACGTGATCGGCGGGAACGCGCCGCAGCGTACAGTCCTCGCCTCCGTCGAGAGGTACAACTTCGACGATGTAAGTACAACATTTTGACCAAACGGATTTCAACATTGCCATCTTAAGTTTTACGCTTGACGCTTTTTGAACAATGTATATTTTGTAGAACACGTGGGAGGAGGTGGCGAGCCTGCGTCAGGCGCGTGCGGGGTGCGCGGCGGGCGCGGCGGACGGAGTGCTGGTGGCGGCGGGCGGCGACAGCGAGAGCGACGACGGCGACCGCGCGTTCTACCGCGCGCGCACCACGCTCGCCTCAGTGGAGGTGTACGAGCCCGCGGAGAACGCGTGGCGCTCCGCCCCCTCACTCCCCCACGTGCGCGCTGAGGCCGGCGCCGCGCTGCTCTGACGAACACTGGCCTTTGCCTGGTTCCTGCAACCCTTTAATACCAACACGCATTGCGGTATGTTCAATTTATAAATCTCAACTTGATGCCAACTGAATTCTACTAAATTTCACGTAACTATAAATATGAATTTTTTACCTCCTCCTCCTCCGCTCACCTTCCGTGTACTTAATAATAACAATTGACTTTCAAAAACCATACAAAGTAATTATAAAAGTTTTAGTCTGTATTCAATTTAAATTAATTCTATATACAATATTTTCTTTAAAAATGGTTAGTGTTAATGTTTCCAATATACACATTTATAGAATGAATAAAGGCAAAAGCATTGCGGGCCAAACGTCTTTTAAGAATGATCTTAAATATTTTGTAAATAAATGATATACGTGTTTGTAAAAGCTGTCGCAATTATATTGTGCGACAGTTGTATATTAAAATTTAATATATAACAATAGATTATGATATATGTTAACTTAGAATCGTTTATAATCAAGATGAATGTATGTTGGAAACAAGACTCATTAGCTTGTATGTTTATTAAGATAAGTAAAAGTTACAACAAAAGTACTACTAATCGCATTTAAGTATTGGGATATATTAATAGTACAACGCGTGCACAATAACATGAAACTTCCTTAGAGCGGCCGCTGAGTTACTCTTTTATGGGAAATACACAATTTTACATTAAAATAGAAGTAACACGCCACTATGATGTCATAGGATTTATCATGTTATGGTGCACAAGTTGCATGTTCATGTAGGGATAGTTATGTCTGCCAAATTTTTACTGCGAAGAAGTCCAGTTTTATATTCAAAAGTGGTGATATGTGTACAAAATAAATGTAATGGTTACGAGAAACATGTAAGTGTTCCATGTATGGAAGTAAACTCGTCCGGGGAGATCCTGGCAGTGGAAGTGTTAATGACACAATGATGCAGCTTATTCAATTAATAAGTAACCTAATTATAATGCATTTAACAAGTAATTAAATAATTTTCTCACACCAAAAGCTGTCCATTGGTAACTAAATGACCGAAATTTTTACATTTTTATACATTGTCATACTGCAAAATTACTCGTTCGTTCGTAAATAAGTGACTTATAATTGTTAATGGCTTTGAATGTATGAAAGAAGCTTACAGTGATTTACCACTGCCCAAACTCGAGCAAAAACATGTTATCCCTCTCATTGCCCTTGAAAAAAATGAGATAACAATATGCTTGTTTCCCGTTGGACCGAATGGTATACCAATCAATCGGCCCAATGGGACTTTTTCCCATTAGGGCAATCGAATCCATACAATGAAGACACACGTCACGGTTAGATTTAGTGTACATAGCACTTGCATAAACAGAGGTAGACATTGAGCGACCTCTGGTGGGATGAGTCGTCATGTTTGCTATACAAACGTCATTTTACCTTTATAATTTTGTATATTTGTAAATATTGAAAATATATCAATTTCATAATAGATAGTTTTATAAATACAACAACTTTTGTTAGCGGTATAGTAAAGCCGCGGGTACAATTTAATTTAGTGGCGAGTAAAATTATACGTTAGTGAGCACATTTCTACTATCAAGTTTGTTCCATTAACCTATGTTATAGAATTTATTACAAATTAATTTACTTTGAAATTCTTACTTCTCTAATTTCAATGGAAAATTGTAATAGGAACGATTATTCGTTATACGCTAAATTCTTTTATCAATTGGGCCAATTGGCCAAATCGTATTATAAAAACTTGCAATTTTTTAAATATTTATTACAATTATCAATCAAATCACGTGATGCAAACATTGGTTAAAATAGGTTTGATGTTTATATGAAAAAGTATGGTTTTGTTTGTGATAATGTACAAAGAAAAGTTATAATAATAATGTTTAATGGTTAAGTTTTATGTTATTTTACATATTTTCTCAAATTTACAATTAATATTTTAAATATATGTTTTATATCGAATAAAGTGCACTGATATTCTTTTTTATATATATTGGATTTTTATTGTAATGTTGACAATCACATATTAGTTAATAAACTTCCCATAAACTTGACAAATAACCGAAAAAACCAATGTTTAACATGTTCATATAACAATAAATTATGTAATGAGATCACAATACTTATGTATTTGGCATTTTAAAAATAATTTACAGTGTAAATGCAGGGAACATTGCGTCTTCTGGAGATGATATGTCTTCAGCTAAACATAGGCGACCCAGCAGACCCTCAAACAAGGAGGCGGGTCTGTCAGGTGGATGCTGCTCAGTGTCGGGCATCTCAACCGCGCACCACTCCATGAAGCAGCATGCTCGATACAAGTGAATTGGGTCCTGCGGTTTTTAAATAAGTAACTTAACATTGGGTTTTGTGACAAAATTTATATAGGTTCTATTACGAATTTGTGTATCATGTTAATCTATGGGTTTAATGTCAAAATATGTGTTTGGAGGAATAAAATCATCAAACTTACTTTAGTGGCTTGATATAAATAAAAGAAGGAGTATGCATTGCCACTGACTCCGTGGCAGAGGCTGTACCCTTTAGCGCACAGACCACGCTGCCAAATAATATCGCCGCACTGTAGAGCTATTTTAAAATATCCGTCGTCTTCAAAAATCTGTAATAATTATTCAGAAATCAAAATGAAACTAATATCTTTAATTCTTAAAAGATAAAAAAAAAACGTTAAAAACAAAGTTATTTACCTGATAAGCTAAAACAAACAATGGCACAAAACCAGGGGCACCATGACACCACTGCACCAACCTATCTCCAGAGCTGCTGCCGAGAGATGATGGGAAATTTCCACTTGCATATTTCTGGCGTGCCAACCAATCCAGTGTAGGCTTCACTAATGATCGCATGTCTTGATGGTTAACGTAAGATCGACCCTATTCATTGACAATTTAATTTACAAATGTAATTATAACAACATGGTGAACATCTCTACCCAATAGCCATTGTGTAGTATGCCTCGGTAAATTAAAAAATCATAAAATTGCATATCAAACAAATACATTCACACAGTTATTTAATAAAAATATATTTTGATGTAATAGAAATTATCAGTTACGATACAATCTCCCACAAATTGTACAATTTCAAGTGAATTACCAGAAGGTGTCATTAATGGCAAGTATTTGGATTATTTGTTTATCTCACAGACTTCAATAATATGCTTATTTTTGGGTTAATATTAAGCATGTTATGAAATCTTTGTTTATTATACTTACTTGCAGTAAAAGATATAATATCCCAGCTACACCATGCGCGGCGCCGAGGTAAATTTTATCGTGCCACTGCCACAGAAGCGGGCTCTCCGACTTCATTTGTGCCGAAAATGATCTTCCAGATCTTAATATATTAGCAATCACCTGTAAATATATATAATTAAAGTTTTACATTATTAACGACCACCATCAGGTTTAGATTATAGCTATTAGACTTTTAATATCTATTGATTTATAACCTTGATTTTTTTTTACTAATACATTTTATTAGATGAAAATAAAAACTTTTGGTTATACCTTTTCTATTTGTTTTGAAGGTATGATGTCGGGCTCATGGACATATTCTTTTACAAACAGCAGAGCATATAGATATCCAGCGCCACCATACAGAAGTTCATCAGGTGATTCTTTCAAAAGAGAAATAAGATCCAGTAACCTGAAAAAGATGATTAAGTTACTAATAAAAATGGAACAGAAGGAGCACTATTGCATGGTTCAAATTTTAGATTGATTGTGAGCAAAGTTTTATGTAAAATTCTGAGCTACATTAAATTACAAAAAACAACTACATTTAAATGGCTGTAGACATGATAAATTCTAACGAAACAGAAAAATATTAGCGACTGCACTAAATTACATTTATAAAAGACATAGTACCTTTGAGCCAATGTGTTATAATCAGGTAAACTCTTTGGACGATTGTTTCCCATTCTATATGAAATAACTGTTGCAATTGCAAGTGGGCCTGCATCTCCACAAAGGAAACTAATTCGACGGCCTTTTAAATTTCTTAAATCTATGTATTGTAAGGCCAACTAAAACATGGGATTAAAAAGTTATGTTAGGTATGAATTATTCTGTAAATACCTTAATAGAATATGAAATTCTAAAACAATAGCTAAACCTTTGGTAAGACTGGAATATGTTCTTTTTTAAGGCAACTACTTTTGGAGATGGTTTTTTAGTTTTAACATGGTTTGGTGGCCATGCATGTCTTAATAAACTATTTCAAGTATCCTAAATAGTTTTTAATTACCTTCAAGTAATTATCATCAGTCCGTGGGTTTTTCAAGTGGCGCCTTAGATAGAACAGAGCTAAACCAGCTGACCCTGTGTATACCGTTCCATTGTTAAATATTTCACTTTGCATCTTTGTTGTTAACATATGAAGCTTTTTCTCCATGTAGTCATTTAATTTGTTTTGAAATGTTTTAGAGATCTAAAACAAAGTGTTTAAATCTCATAATTTTTATACAACTTGTTATACAAGCCTTAACTGCTAAACTAAGTTGTCAATGGTTTGGATAGAATACCCAATAAATTGTTTTAAACGAAGCTTTAAATAGTTTTGATTACATATCAAATAATGTGTATGTAATCTTTTGCTCCGGTTACCTAGTTCCTCTATGCATTTCTCTAATTAAGAGAAAACAAAGCGGATAGGTTCAATACAGATATTTTAAATCGTAACTGTAGAACAGCCAACGATAAACGAATTACCGACCCTCGTTGAAGTATCATTAAGAAGCATATGACCGACGTCGTTATCAAAATTATTATCGAAGAAATTTTTTCGAGACATTTTTCTGTTTGTAGGATTTAATTACGTCGATCTATCGATTGGTTTGTTTTTGTTTTTAAGTCTCTGACATGACGATAAGAATTTAATGACATTGACATTAATTTGATTTGGAGTAAAAAAGATGACATTTAGCACGATTTCCTGTTTCCTCCAAAGAGCATAGTTTGTTGTAAACATATTTTTAAAATGTTTGGGTTTGATTTATTTAAATAAATAATGTTATGAAAAAAGTTAACGAATCCATTTTTTGCCATAGTACATGTAAAGCTTAATAAGTAGTTAATATATGTGTAGAGAACTTAGTAAATATAGTATTATCACGTCCAGACTTTTGAATATCTTGAAAAATGAAATGCAAATACAGCCTTATTAGAAAAAAAACAACAATCAACAATCCAAGGCAACAAATTTATGATTTAAATCAAGTTGCTATTGCCATTTTAAAAATAACTGCAACAAAGTGTTTCGAAAAAAAGAACGCTTCCAAAACTGGTTTGTCTATAAATTATACATGAGTACTCTGTGATTATATAATGTCATCCAAGATTTTGACTTTTCTACTTCCCGTTGTCAAAATAAATGATAAGAAAAATTGGTAGGAGAGCGCATGCGTCTGACAATTTTCGGCCATATTGTTATGACGCATACAAGATCATAGGTCTCCGCCAGTGACGAGTCTTCTCGCAGTTGACGTGGCTACTACGTACCGTCCCGTTCGCCCACTCCGGACGCAGCATATACGGTGACGAAGAATACGTAACTGGTGAGTGCTCGTACCGAAGACATCTTGCGGTCTGTCACGGTCGCTTCGATTTCGGTTTATAAATATGGACATTCCTTTCGTCAATAGTTCTCTATATCTTAAGTATGAGTTTAGAAGACTTGTAAATATATTGCGTGTTGGCTGACATACGCAATAGGAAAATTTTCCAACTATGACGCGATGATGCCGTTTTAGGATTTCTTTATCAACAGTGTGCTTCTATGCAAACCAGATTACGATATTAAACAAATGTATTTACAAGTTTTGAGTGTACACAGTTCAAGGAATGCACAGAATGGTGACCTTGAATATTTTAGGTGACCTTAGTGGGAATGGAGGGAATGGTGGAGGAGAACGGCACGTCCGGTGGCGCGGGCGGCACTGATCCGTTGACAAACTCGAACTCTTCTGCTCCCGCCCCAGCCCCACACGTCGTTGCCGCCACCAGCATTGTGCAGCTCAACCTGCCTGCACAATCTCCCTCAGCACAGGTGTGTACACAATAAAGCATGCAGTATTTACAATGTTAAGTCATCAATACAGTTTATAAAAATATCTATTTATATTTATTACTTTCAGGCTCAATCAGTTATTCAACCTAATCAACAATCAGTGATACAAACAGCATCTAATATACAATCAGTGCAGTTACCTAAAGGAAATGTAATACTTGTCAGTAAACCAAGCTCTGTCATACACACAACGCAAGGAACATTACAAACATTGCAGGTACTGGAATAACATTAATTTGATTGTGTTATTGAGTTTTTAGACGAGTGATAGATAAATTCTTATTGGACCACAGATTAAACCAGAACCAAATACAGTAGTGAGTACACAGGGACAGTCTTGCACAGATGACAGCTGTAGTGATGATGAGAGTCCAAAACGAAAATACCGTGAAATGTTAACAAGACGCCCCTCATACAGGAAGATACTCAATGATCTTGGAGGTGCTGAAATTGCGGGTGAGTTTACTTTCACTATATTTGAATGTCATAAATTTTATATTTACTTATATGTAACCTATATTTGTAATATATCATTTACTGACATTATTCAGTTAAATATAAAGGTTGTGCTTAAACCTATTGATAAAAATTTGTGACTTTGATATTGTTAATTTGATAGTAAAACTATACTGATAAAAAAGCATGTACACCTATAAACCAAAGCATTCATAATTGACACAAATCATATTGTTTATAGTGATGCAAATGTGTAAAATATTTTGACGGTTTTGTTCTTCTTTAGTTTTAATGTAGATTGATACAGACAGATATTATGTGTAAATAACACAAAAGCTATGCACAGAATGTTAACTATTTATAAATATCTGGAATAATTAATGTAGATTTTCTATTTAATGTAACATAATATAGTTATATGATAATGTGGTAGTAAGTGTACATACAAATTTAATGGCCAAAGTACGAACCATGCATGTAGGCAGGAGTATAAGTACATGGTGATAATTACAGACAATCGCATGGGCTCTAAACCGGGATGTGAGAATGAAGTATCGCTGTCAACTCCTTTGTCGTTTGCACCAGGTCAGTTTAATGTGCTGCCATGGAGACTGTGTGAAAATTTGTGTCACTAACCTATTGATCCATAATAACTACGTCACAAGTTTATAACATCACTGTTGTGTGTTCCATGTCATTTAGTACATACTTATCTAATCTTTGTTGTCATTTTCAAAGCCTATGTCTATCTCACAACAAATGTTTTACGTGCACACAACAAGGAAAAGCTTTGGGAATTGTTGTTTATTAGTAAAATTATACTCTAAGTATAAAAAATGAACTGATGTGTTCTTTGGAAGTCTTTAAAAGTTGTTTGATTAAATTAGGTGTTTGATATTTCTGCTTAATTCATTTAGCTTTATTAACATGTAGGCTACATTCAAGTCGCTTTTTATTTTGTTATTAATCTTTAAAAACGAGTTACCTTTACTTGTTTCTAAATTGTATAAATCTTTTTTAAAGACAATATTTAGATACAAAGACAAGTGTAAAACACATTTTGTTTGTAATCAACCTATTTTGTATGGACAAACAGCAAGTGTGAGTTTTCACAGACAATCTTTACAAAAACATAATGTTGTCTCTTTCTTTTCAAAGACTATGAAAGAGATAACAATATTAACTTTTTGTCACGATGTTTTAATTCAGTGAACAATATTGAGGCTATCAACAGAAGTCACAGGAAGATACTACATCGCTATGAATTAATAACTTAAGATGACACATCTCATAGTCTAAAATTCTTAATGTTTATGTTTTATGGTAGTAAGAAAATTAAGATTTATTTAAATTTCCTATTGAAAGGGGTTAAGAGAGGTATGCATAATTAACAATTATGTGATATTCATGGATCTACAATCTCTGCCTACCCCTCTGGGTTACAGGCGTAAATTTTATGTATGGCACGTTTGTGATAATACTTAGAGATATCTAGGTGAATCTAAATTTTAATGTTTGTAGTGATGATCGGAGAAATACATTCTTATAAACTTGTCCTTGATATTTGTTTACGAATGTCTTTGCTCTCATCAATAGAGCAATCTTTGATCACAGTGTTTATGCTAAAGTATAAAAAAATCGTAATTATCGTCAAGCTTACAGAATATATAATTTGTATTTAAGAACTCTGGTATAAAGTATAATTCCAAAGTTCCTTTGTTTTGCAACTTATTTTACCGGGACTGAATGACGTCATCTTGATTACCTCATACTCGCTTACGTCATCCGTTAAGAATACGATGAAACATGCCTTCGGCGCGAGCGGCGAGTGTATTTATATAAAATATTTGTTAGTCACGATAAATTCTTAATTCCAGACTTATTTTTATAATATCGATAATTTCTGAAATGTAATTTTAAAATTAAATGTTGAAAGACTGACCTTTCATGTTTATAAATTAATTTAGAAAGAAATATAAATCGTGATATCAAGCTTATTTAAATATACATTAATAATTTAATTAAATTAGAAACAAAAATAAGTTATTGTTTTGTCTATTAAAATATTAAATGTTATTATGGCTATTTTGTAGTAAATTCATACATGAGCTATAACTAAAACCTAGCATTCAATAATAAATAATATTTTGATGATTAAAAGCACAATCTTTATATTTTTCATAAAATAAAACAACCATGTAATTTTCTTGGTGTTTAATAACCTGTTTTTGTCAATAGTAATTCCAGCGGGCGCGCTGCAGACAGAGAGCGGGCTGCATACGCTCGCGGTGTCGGGGGCGGCTGGCGGGGGCACTATCGTTCAATACGCGACTAACCAAGATGGACAGTTTTATGTGCCGGGTTAGTATATAGTTTTGATATCATTTTGTGATCCAACGTTTTGGCATTTTAAAATTGTTTGTAGGAGAAACGAACAAATCGTACTATAATTTTAGGTCCCATGTTAGAAGACCAAACGCGAAAACGGGAGCTAAGATTACTGAAAAATCGAGAAGCAGCTAGGGAGTGTCGCCGTAAAAAAAAAGAATACATAAAATGTTTGGAGAATAGAGTGGCAGTTTTGGAAAATCAAAACAAGGCGTTAATAGAAGAACTTAAGTCCCTAAAAGAACTTTACTGTCAACAAAAAACAGAATGAGGCCCAGCCGGCTAACCAGGTGTGCCGCTGCCCCGCCGGTGAGACTTTCAAGGCACTCGTTGTTACTTCTTGCTGCGTTTAGAGTGATACCTACTTTGTTCCGTCTCATAAAGTATTTTAGCGCATCTGCCAGTTTTGATAGACTTCTGAATAAAAATTTTCAATTAATGTGAAAATAAACACTTATGAAACATCAAAGTTGCGCTGATGAGTGTCAAAAATCGTTTAGAAATCTCTTAGTTTTATATGAAAATTTTGTAAGTAGGCTAATTCTAAAGCGCAGTAGTGCATGTGTACTAACTGGTTATAGGCATCAAGTGCCGAGGGCGAAGTCAAGCCGCCTTCTTGCTCCCGAGGCGTTGTAACAAGTGGCTTGTGCTGTAACGTTGATACAGGGTGCCCGCGTGGGTGTCAATAAAATCTGTGTATATTTTATTGTAAATAGAGAGATAAATAAAGAAACCACTTCTATATATATAAGAAGGGTTAAAATTCAATTTATTCTACATGAAAATAATTTGGCAAATAGCTTGTGTTACATTAACATTGTTATACTTTATATGTTAACTGTTTATACTTATGTTTATCTGCATGTTGTTGTTTTAAACATTTTGTTTTAAATATTTTTATTATTTCTCTAAGAACTAATGCCTTCTCTAGTGACATCCTGTTCATTATGTCACCCATACAAATAAATATGTTCGCATATTGTTTTCTATTATGTAATACTGTTCATTGTATGTACCATTCCAAAATATTCATAAGAAGAGCTGGTTACAGAAAAAGAATGTTTGACATTTGTGCCATTTTCTATTTTTGGTTAATCTTATTTTTTAATATACAATAATGTTTAAACCGAGAATATTAATATCCTTTTTTATAACTTAATATCGCTAGTAATAACATTATTTTCTTATGTCGAAAGAAATGTCCGAAACCATGTTTTTCTTATGGGATTTAATGACATACAATTTTGTGATAGAATTTGTATAGATTTGACATTATAATAAAAATAATGTTTTTAGTTATAGATACATAACCTTTAGATGGAGTGTTTCATACGATCGAGAGACGAATTCTATTTTCGAAAATGTCATTTAATATTGTACAATGAGGAAATTTCTTTTTTTTCTTCTCTCTACAGTGAAGAATTTGACCCCAACAAAAGGCCACTGAAGGTCTTTTTTTTCGCCTCACTTTTGTGCTCCAGATTAGATAGTTATATATCTATAGTTATTAGCATTAAATAAATGCAGTGGTTACTTGAAGAATGTGATATTATATTTTCATGATAGAATGGTCGCCGTTGTCAATTTAACGAGATATAAACTGGTAAAGGTTTACATGTTCTTCTGTTATTCACTTACAAAGTTGCTTAAGTATTCACAACACTACTAAAAGTGTTTTTGTAATGTGTAAGCCAAAGTTAATGTTTAGTTTTTTTTTTGTGCAATAGTTTATTGCATTGTATAAATAGGGTTTTGTAATTTTTCTTCGGTAAAATTAAAATGTAATAAATCTGAGATAAAAAATGATGTAAATTGTATAAAGATAGTTCAGTAAAATAGTGTATAAATAAAAATGGAATTATTTTGTATATACACAATGTAATTTTAAAGTGGCTGATGTTGCATATCACCAACAATAACTCTCACTTCGACCTCTTTAGCATAAAACATTATTGTTGACACTTGTACCAGACGCCATAACTTTCTTGACGTTCACAGATTATATTATTGTATTTTTTGTGGAAGGGTAATTTTAACTATCAGAGATATATTATTTAAGGTTTTATAAGAGAATATATCACGTGTCATGATAGATTAGCAACATTAAGATTGGTTTATTTTTCAATATTTTTTGTAAAGGTTATTAGGAAATTTCATTGTAGTTGAATATAATGCGGTCCAATCTATCATGGTACGTGATTTTTATATTAATGATAAAATTGTGGAAAGTGCCTTTCAATTTAGAATAAATAAATTTATACCAACATAGCTTTTTATGTTAACTTATGCTATTTATAAATATTAATAATATTAACTGTTTGATGTAAGGTGGTCTTCTTTCTTTTTCAATGTTACAAATTTAAAAAAAATCCTTAACTCTTGGGTTATGATACAAGGTATGCTTTACATTTTCTTACTCGAATTCCATTATTAAAAAAAGTAATTGTTTACCAGTCAAGTGTAGATTAAGTTATTATCAGTGAGAACGATAATATAATCATTTTGATAAAAGTCGCAATTATAAAATTACCTATTTGACAAACATACCAAGATAGACATGATGTAGAATTCATGATGAAAGAATTTAAAAATGTAAGATACAAACACTACTTTAAATAAGCCCGAACTTTTTGGTAACTGTTCCGTCCTCCCTTTAGAGCCAGCCTAAATTATCATCTGGCGAAGCCCATGGTATATGGTTCCATAGATATATAGGTTATATAACCAGGGGCCTCAAGTCCTCAGAGTTTGGGGTCCTAAGTCACCCACGCTGGCAGAATGCAGATTGCATCACGACGTATCCCACAATCCTTCACCGTAAGAACGTGGGATAAATTAATTTCGTAAAACGATACATGGCGGAAATCGAACCCAGTTCCTGCAGATTACAAGTCCACAGATTAATCACAGCGTCACCGACGCTCTAATACTAAGGGCGTTCATTTTATTCGCATTTTAAAGTTTCTTTTATTTAGAAATATTTTGTTCACAAATTGTTTTAACTGAGCACTGTATATCAGAGGTTGAGTGTACCTCTAAATATTTACAACATCAATTGCAGTATGGACGATAAACAACGCACACACTGTTCAATGTGTATAATCGAACAAGGAAATTAAAACAGTATCTTCTAAATACATTTATCAAAGCAAAATTAGATTTTTTTGATCAACATTGTCATATTGTTCACTATAGGTCGAAAAAATCGTTACATCGAGAAAAATAAAATAGGTAAAACGTTTTCTTTTAAAATAACTTAAACGTTTGTGAATGTAATAAATTCAGTACCATATTTAATTTAGTTCTTTTTTACAGCAAATCTCCACGGTCGTAACGCCTGTATTACGACTATAATTTTTATTTTAGTAGGTGGTAAACGAGCAAGTGTCTACCTAGATTTGCCGAAATAGCGAAGTGACCACTGCGCATAGACACCCGCACATACAGATGCGTTGCCTACCTCTAATGGACGAAGGAGATGACGCACAGAAAAAGATTATTTCCCCTTCTTGTGTGTCCCCTCCTCTGCCAATTCCACTTTCCTTTTACATTCTTTCCTCAAGGAAAAGGTGGGAAAGGGAAGGGAAGTAAAATTAAACTTTCGACACCGCACTCACCAGACGAAACGCGGAAATGCTTCCACTTCACGCCTGTGTTGCCAACGCCAATAGAAAAGTTATCATAGCCATTGTTTATGTAATTGCATTATTTAGAAGGGAAATTCAACTAAGATTAAAAATAAGACTTTTGGGCCTTACATAGTTATAATGCATTTAGTTGGAACAGTCTGTTATAAAATTGAATTGTAGTTATTACTGATAACTTAGTAATATTCATGAATAACTCAATTAAAATTAATAAACCACAGATTAGTGAACCAGCTTGCAACTGCAAGTCACTAAGCTTGTCAACTTGCATAGTTATAGTACATTGTGATGAGACATGAACTGCCAATCTAATTGTTGAGCCACAGCTCGTCTATTTGACTAGGACTTTTAAACTGACTTAAAGCTGGTTTACACATCTACTTAACAAATGTAAATGGAACGACTTCAGCTAGTAGCATTGTGTCCCTTCTGTATTGCTTTGTGGCTTTGGCACATAAATATTTTAATTGGCGCAGAAATTGAAAGCTTATCTGGATATTACAGTACAGGTGGCACCTATATTGACAAAAGAAAGGCAAAATTGGATTGTGTCAAGAATAAAAACTTACAATAGTTAAAAATTTACAAATAGGAAAGGAAATTCAATTAAAACACATTTTCTTAGATGAGTGAATAAACAATAAAATTTTTATTATATTTATGACAAATTGTGTAATTCTATGTGAAAATTCACATGAAATATTTAAAGCAAACAAGTACTAGGCTGTGGATGACAACAGTAATTACACTGTTTTTTTGTTAATGTTTTTATATTTCATACTCACTGAATCAATAAAGGTGCAGCAAAAAATCAATCGTCAAAGTTTTGTGACAACAGAAAGTTTGCTGCAAGATTTTCATTCTTTTCACAGGCAAAATATGCTTGAATAACCATGTGTTCTGGGAAGCCTAGTGCCTTTAACCGTTCAATGGCCTCTCTATCTTGTGGTGACACCTGGACAACACTTGGTGGTGGTTGTGGCATAGGGTTTTCTGCACCACTATCTTCTACTGCTGCCCCAGGAGCGGGTGGGTTTACAGGCTCATTTAGCATTCTCACAAATGCTTGCTGGTGTTGACTGATAGCTTGCAGGAGTGCCGGATTTGTTTGTCCAATTTGCTGAAGTACAGTATTCAGCAAACTAGGATTTTGTTGAATAACAGCACGCATTTGCTGAAATTGTGGTTGGTCTCGAAGAAATGCTAGAGGATCCTCTTCAGGACTTTCTTCTGCCTCTTGTTCTTGTAGCAGCTCCTCTGGAATACCTGTGATTAAATATTCTACTGCTCGCTCCCGATTACTGAAAGAAGCTCGCAACGCTTGCTCTACTTGTTGTCTATTGTAACCCATATCCATGATGCTTTGGACAGTTGATTCAAAGTCGAGTTCGGCAGAAACTGGTGCAACAGGCTCGGAAGTACGTTCGGGCTCAGCGGCGGTCGGCGGCTTTGGCGTTTCCTCAGCACTACTTTTCTCTTTACTATCTCCTACTACAGTCGAAGCGGCACATTCTCCCGCCTCAGGAGTAGAAGTCGACGATGCCTGTGTTTCACTTGGTTTCGGTTTAGTCACCATAATGACAATGAATTTCTTCTCATCTATATTATATGTACTTATCTTATTGTCATCAAGTAAAATCTTTCCCGCATAAATAAGCCTTTGATAGTCCGCTGCATAGTCTTTACCTTTCTCCACTTCAATTTTAAGTTTAAGTGCTTTGACAGTTTCCTCGGGATCTATTTCTATTTGAAAAGATACTTGTTGTAATGTTTTTAAAGTCACCAACATATTGTTGTTGCTGTTATAGCTCTTGAAATGAATCCGCAGATATTTGATCTGACTCGACAAAATTAAGCAGTAAACATAACCTCCTTGCCAAGATCACCTTTTTTTAAATGTCATCCAAAGAGTATAATAAGTATACTATAGAAAGAGGGGCAACTCGCACGAAGTCGTGGATCCACGGCGATTGTGGCGCTCCATGCGTATAATCGCTGAACTAATTTTTTTTTTTTTGGTACCTATATAC